>NC_092165.1:1780467-1795467 GCF_045791955.1 Oncorhynchus clarkii lewisi | reverse complement strand
GGGCTTCGTGAGGGAGAGGACCCTGGACAAGAGGGTGCGACCTCAGTTCTTTATTCTCACCTGACCTCTACCTTCTCCGTTCTCACCTGACCTCTACCTTCTCAGTTCTTTATTTTCACCTGACCTCTACCTTCTCAGTTCTCACCTGACCTCTACCTTCTCAGTTCTCACCTTCTCAGTTCTCACCTGACCTACCTTCTCAGTTCTTTATTCTCACCTGACCTCTACCTTCTCCGTTCTTTATTCTCACCTGACCTCTACCTTCTCAGTTCTTTATTCTCACCTGACCTCTATCTTCTCAGTTCTCACCTGACCTCTACCTTCTCAGTTCTCACCTGACCTACCTTCTCAGTTCTTTATTCTCACCTGACCTCTACCTTCTCCGTTCTTTATTCTCACCTGACCTCTACCTTCTCCGTTCTTTATTCTCACCTGACCTCTATCTTCTCAGTTCTCACCTGACCTCTACCTTCTCAGTTCTCACCTGACCTCTACCTTCTCAGTTCTCACCTGACCTCTACCTTCTCAGTTCTCACCTGACCTACCTTCTCAGTTCTTTATTCTCACCTGACCTCTACCTTCTCCGTTCTTTATTCTCACCTGACCTCTACCTTCTCCGTTCTTTATTCTCACCTGACCTCTACCTTCTCCGTTCTTTATTCTCACCTGACCTCTACCTTCTCAGTTCTCACCTGACCTCTATCTTCTCAGTTCTCACCTGACCTCTACCTTCTCAGTTCTCACCTGACCTCTACCTTCTCAGTTCTCACCTGACCTCTACCTTCTCAGTTCTCACCTGACCTCTACCTTCTCAGTTCTCACTTGACCTCTACCTTCTCAGTTCTCACCTGACCTCTACCTTCTCAGTTCTCACCTGACCTCTATCTTCTCAGTTCTCACCTGACCTCTACCTTCTCAGTTCTTTGTTCTCACCTGACCTCTACCTTCTCAGTTCTCACCTGACCTCTACCTTCTCAGTTCTCACCTGACCTCTACCTTCTCAGTTCTCACCTGACCTCTACCTTCTCAGTTCTCACCTGACCTCTACCTTCTCAGTTCTCACCTGACCTCTACCTTCTCAGTTCTCACCTGACCTCTACCTTCTCAGTTCTCACCTGACCTCTACCTTCTCAGTTCTCACCTGACCTCTACCTTCTCAGTTCTCACCTGACCTCTACCTTCTCAGTTCTCACCTGACCTCTACCTTCTCAGTTCTCACCTGACCTCTACCTTCTCAGTTCTCACCTGACCTCTACCTTCTCAGTTCTCACCTGACCTCTACCTTCTCAGTTCTCACCTGACCTCTACCTTCTCAGTTCTCACCTGACCTCTACCTTCTCAGTTCTCACCTGACCTCTACCTTCTCAGTTCTCACCTGACCTCTACCTTCTCAGTTCTCACCTGACCTCTACCTTCTCAGTTCTCACCTGACCTCTACCTTCTCAGTTCTCACCTGACCTCTACCTTCTCAGTTCTCACCTGACCTCTACCTTCTCAGTTCTCACCTGACCTCTACCTTCTCAGTTCTCACCTGACCTCTACCTTCTCAGTTCTCACCTGACCTCTACCTTCTCAGTTCTCACCTGACCTCTACCTTCTCAGTTCTCACCTGACCTCTACCTTCTCAGTTCTCACCTGACCTCTACCTTCTCAGTTCTCACCTGACCTCTACCTTCTCAGTTCTCACCTGACCTCTACCTTCTCAGTTCTCACCTGACCTCTACCTTCTCAGTTCTCACCTGACCTCTACCTTCTCAGTTCTCACCTGACCTCTACCTTCTCAGTTCTCACCTGACCTCTACCTTCTCAGTTCTCACCTGACCTCTACCTTCTCAGTTCTCACCTGACCTCTACCTTCTCAGTTCTCACCTGACCTCTACCTTCTCAGTTCTCACCTGACCTCTACCTTCTCAGTTCTCACCTGACCTCTACCTTCTCAGTTCTCACCTGACCTCTACCTTCTCAGTTCTCACCTGACCTCTACCTTCTCAGTTCTCACCTGACCTCTACCTTCTCAGTTCTCACCTGACCTCTACCTTCTCAGTTCTCACCTGACCTCTACCTTCTCAGTTCTCACCTGACCTCTACCTTCTCAGTTCTCACCTGACCTCTACCTTGACCTCAGTTCTCACCTGACCTCTACCTTCTCAGTTCTCACCTGACCTCTACCTTCTCAGTTCTCACCTGACCTCTACCTTCTCAGTTCTCACCTGACCTCTACCTTCTCAGTTCTCACCTGACCTCTACCTTCTCAGTTCTCACCTGACCTCTACCTTCTCAGTTCTCACCTGACCTCTACCTTCTCAGTTCTCACCTGACCTCTACCTTCTCAGTTCTCACCTGACCTCTACCTTCTCAGTTCTCACCTGACCTCTACCTTCTCAGTTCTCACCTGACCTCTACCTTCTCAGTTCTCACCTGACCTCTACCTTCTCAGTTCTCACCTGACCTCTACCTTCTCAGTTCTCACCTGACCTCTACCTTCTCAGTTCTCACCTGACCTCTACCTTCTCAGTTCTCACCTGACCTCTACCTTCTCAGTTCTCACCTGACCTCTACCTTCTCAGTTCTCACCTGACCTCTACCTTCTCAGTTCTCACCTGACCTCTACCTTCTCAGTTCTCACCTGACCTCTACCTTCTCAGTTCTCACCTGACCTCTACCTTCTCAGTTCTCACCTGACCTCACCTGACCTCTACCTTCTCAGTTCTCACCTGACCTCTACCTTCTCAGTTCTCACCTGACCTCTACCTTCTCAGTTCTCACCTGACCTCTACCTTCTCAGTTCTCACCTGACCTCTACCTTCTCAGTTCTCACCTGACCTCTACCTTCTCAGTTCTCACCTGACCTCTACCTTCTCAGTTCTCACCTGACCTCTACCTTCTCAGTTCTCACCTGACCTCTACCTTCTCAGTTCTCACCTGACCTCTACCTTCTCAGTTCTCACCTGACCTCTACCTTCTCAGTTCTCACCTGACCTCTACCTTCTCAGTTCTCACCTGACCTCTACCTTCTCAGTTCTCACCTGACCTCTACCTTCTCAGTTCTCACCTGACCTCTACCTTCTCAGTTCTCACCTGACCTCTACCTTCTCAGTTCTCACCTGACCTCTACCTTCTCAGTTCTCACCTGACCTCTACCTTCTCAGTTCTCACCTGACCTCTACCTTCTCAGTTCTCACCTGACCTCTACCTTCTCAGTTCTCACCTGACCTCTACCTTCTCAGTTCTCACCTGACCTCTACCTTCTCAGTTCTCACCTGACCTCTACCTTCTCAGTTCTCACCTGACCTCTACCTTCTCAGTTCTCACCTGACCTCTACCTTCTCAGTTCTCACCTGACCTCTACCTTCTCAGTTCTCACCTGACCTCTACCTTCTCAGTTCTCACCTGACCTCTACCTTCTCAGTTCTCACCTGACCTCTACCTTCTCAGTTCTCACCTGACCTCTACCTTCTCAGTTCTCACCTGACCTCTACCTTCTCAGTTCTCACCTGACCTCTACCTTCTCAGTTCTCACCTGACCTCTACCTTCTCAGTTCTCACCTGACCTCTACCTTCTCAGTTCTCACCTGACCTCTACCTTCTCAGTTCTCACCTGACCTCTACCTTCTCAGTTCTCACCTGACCTCTACCTTCTCAGTTCTCACCTGACCTCTACCTTCTCAGTTCTCACCTGACCTCTACCTTCTCAGTTCCTTCTCAGTTCTCACCTGACCTCTACCTTCTCAGTTCTCACCTGACCTCTACCTTCTCAGTTCTCACCTGACCTCTACCTTCTCAGTTCTCACCTGACCTCTACCTTCTCAGTTCTCACCTGACCTCTACCTTCTCAGTTCTCACCTGACCTCTACCTTCTCAGTTCTCACCTGACCTCTACCTTCTCAGTTCTCACCTGACCTCTACCTTCTCAGTTCTCACCTGACCTCTACCTTCTCAGTTCTCACCTGACCTCTACCTTCTCAGTTCTCACCTGACCTCTACCTTCTCAGTTCTCACCTGACCTCTACCTTCTCAGTTCTCACCTGACCTCTACCTTCTCAGTTCTCACCTGACCTCTACCTTCTCAGTTCTCACCTGACCTCTACCTTCTCAGTTCTCACCTGACCTCTACCTTCTCAGTTCTCACCTGACCTCTACCTTCTCAGTTCTCACCTGACCTCTACCTTCTCAGTTCTCACCTGACCTCTACCTTCTCAGTTCTCACCTGACCTCTACCTTCTCAGTTCTCACCTGACCTCTACCTTCTCAGTTCTCACCTGACCTCTACCTTCTCCGTTCTCACCTGACCTCTACCTTCTCAGTTCTCACCTGACCTCTACCTTCTCCGTTCTCACCTGACCTCTACCTTCTCAGTTCTCACCTGACCTCTACCTTCTCAGTTCTCACCTGACCTCTACCTTCTCAGTTCTCACCTGACCTCTACCTTCTCAGTTCTCACCTGACCTCTTTTCATTCTCATCCCTTTGTTTTGGAAAGTAATAGTTTGTTTGTTATGTTTATCTTTCTTTCTCTCCTCGCTCCTCCTCATCCTCGTCCCCTCTTACCTCATCATCCTCTCCTCCACTCGTACTTCCTTCCCCTCCCCTTCCTCTCTTCTCCCCTCTCCTCCTTTCTTGCTTCCCTCTTCCTCCCCTCTCCCCTCTCCCCTCTCCCCTCTCCCCTCTCCCCTTTCTCCTCCTCTCTCCTCTCTCCCCTCTCCCCTCTCCCCTCTCTCTCCTCTCCTCTCTCCCCTCTTCTCCTCTCTCCTCTCCCCTCTCCCCTCTCCCCTCTCCCCTTTCTCCTCCTCTCTCCTCACTCCCCTCTCCCCTCTCTCTCCTCTCCTCCATAGTGGAGGGTTCGTAAGGAGGCGATGATGGGTTTGGCCCAGTTGTTTAAGAAGTACTGTCTCCATCATGAGGCTGGGAAGGAACAGGCCCAGAAGATCTCCTGGATCAAAGACAAGCTGCTCCACATCTACTACCAGAACAGCATCGACGACAAGTACACACACACACACACACACACACACACCTACTACCAGAACAGCATCGACGACAAGTACACACACACACACACACACACACACACATCTACTACCAGAACAGCATCGACAACACACTGCGACGGACACAGACTCTTAATTAATCCTACTAAACCATTTACATGTGTTGTTTTGGGATATTCTAGGTTCTTATCCACATCTCTCTCTGTGTCTCTCTCTGTGTCTTTCTCTGTGTGTGTCTCTCTCTCTCTCTCTCTCTCTCTCTCTCTCTCTCTCTCTCTGTCTGTAGGTTGTTAGTAGAGAAGATATTTGCTCAGTACATGGTTCCCCACAGTCTGGACACTGAGGAGAAGATGAAATGTCTCTACTACCTGTATGCCTGTCTGGATACCAACGCTGTCAAGTTAGTGCAAACACACACACACACACACACACACACACACCTAACCAGGCCTTTTTTGGGTTAAAGTACAAACCCGTGAAAAAAACACATTTTTGGTGTGAAATCTTTTTGTCAACTTAAACGACTAAGAACAGACATAAAGTTTGTAGATGAGATAATGGATCTATATATTAAATATGATTATCTTTGAGAACTAACAGTCAGACTAAACAAAACTTAAACGACTATGGGGTGTAGTGGCTTCGTCATGGGGCTTCGTCATGGGGTGTAGTGGCTTCGTCATGGGGTGTAGTGGCTTCGTCATGGGGTGTAGTGGCTTCGTCATGGGGTGTAGTGGCTTCGTCATGGGGTGTAGTGGCTTCGTCATGGGGTGTAGTGGCTTCGTCGTGGGGTGTAGTGGCGTCGTCGTGGGGTGTAGTGGCTTCGTCATGGGGCGTAGTGGCGTCATGGGGTGTAGTGGCTTCGTCATGGGGTGTAGTGGCTTCGTCATGGGGGTGTAGTGGCTTCGTCATGGGGCGTAGTGGCGTCATGGGGTGTAGTGGCTTCGTCATGGGGTGTAGTGGCTTCGTCATGGGGTGTAGTGGCGTCGTCGTGGGGTGTAGTGGCTTCGTTGTGGTGTGTAGTGGCTTCGTCATGGGGCGTAGTGGCTTCGTCATGGGGCGTAGTGGCTTCGTCATGGGATGTAGTGGCTTCGTCATGGGGTGTAGTGGCTTCGTCATGGGGTGTAGTGGCGTCGTCATGGGATGTAGTGGCTTCGTCATGGGGTGTAGTGGCTTTGTCATGGGGTGTAGTGGCGTCGTCATGGGGTGTAGTGGCTTCGTCTTGGGGTGTAGTGGCTTCGTCATGGGGCTTCGTCATGGGGTGTAGTGGCTTCGTCATGGGGTGTAGTGGCTTCGTCATGGGGCTTCGTCATGGGGCGTAGTGGCGTCGTCATGGGGTGTAGTGGCTTCGTCATGGGGCTTCGTCGTGGGGTGTAGTGGCTTCGTCATGGGGCTTCGTCATGGGGTGTAGTGGCTTCGTCATGGGGTGTAGTGGCTTCGTCATGGGGTGTAGTGGCTTCGTCATGGGGTGTAGTGGCTTCGTCATGGGGTGTAGTGGCTTCGTCATGGGGTGTAGTGGCTTCGTCATGGGGTGTAGTGGCGTCGTCGTGGGGTGTAGTGGCTTCGTGGTGGTGTGTAGTGGCTTCGTCATGGGGCGTAGTGGCTTCGTCATGGGGTGTAGTGGCTTCGTCATGGGATGTAGTGGCTTCGTCATGGGGTGTAGTGGCTTCGTCATGGGGTGTAGTGGCGTCGTCATGGGATGTAGTGGCTTCGTCATGGGGTGTAGTGGCTTTGTCATGGGGTGTAGTGGCGTCGTCATGGGGTGTAGTGGCTTCGTCATGGGGTGTAGTGGCTTCGTCATGGGGCTTCGTCATGGGGTGTAGTGGCTTCGTCATGGGGTGTAGTGGCTTCGTCATGGGGCTTCGTCATGGGGCGTAGTGGCGTCGTCATGGGGTGTAGTGGCTTCGTCATGGGGCTTCGTCGTGGGGTGTAGTGGCTTCGTCATGGGGCTTCGTCATGGGGTGTAGTGGCTTCGTCATGGGGTGTAGTGGCTTCGTCATGGGGTGTAGTGGCTTCGTCATGGGGTGTAGTGGCTTCGTCATGGGGCTTCGTCATGGGGTGTAGTGGCGTCGTCATGGGGTGTAGTGGCTTCGTCATGGGGTGTAGTGGCGTCGTCATGGGGTGTAGTGGCTTCGTCATGGGGTGTAGTGGCGTCGTCATGGGGTGTAGTGGCGTCATGGGGTGTAGTGGCTTCGTCATGGGGTGTAGTGGCTTCGTCATGGGGTGTAGTGGCTTCGTCATGGGGTGTAGTGGCTTCGTCATGGGGTGTAGTGGCGTCATGGGGTGTAGTGGCTTCGTCGTGGGGTGTAGTGGCGTCGTCGTGGGGTGTAGTGGCGTCGTCATGGGGTGTAGTGGCTTCGTCATGGGGTGTAGTGGCTTCGTCATGGGGCTTCGTCATGGGGTGTAGTGGCTTCGTCATGGGGGTGTAGTGGCTTCGTCATGGGGCTTCGTCATGGGGTGTAGTGGCGTCGTCATGGGGTGTAGTGGCTTCGTCATGGGGCGTAGTGGCGTCGTCATGGGGTGTAGTGGCTTCGTCATGGGGCTTCGTCATGGGGTGTAGTGGCTTCGTCATGGGGTTTCGTCATGGGGTATAGTGGCTTCGTCATGGGGCTTCGTCATGGGGTGTAGTGGCTTCGTCATGGGGTGTAGTGGCTTCGTCATGGGGCGTAGTGGCTTCGTCATGGGGTGTAGTGGCTTCGTCATGGGGTGTAGTGGCTTCGTGATGGGGCTTCGTCATGGGGTGTAGTGGCTTCGTCATGGGGCTTCGTCATGGGGTGTAGTGGCTTCGTCATGGGGTGTAGTGGCTTCGTCATGGGATGTAGTGGCTTCGTCATGGGATGTAGTGGCTTCGTCATGGGGTGTAGTGGCTTCGTCATGGGGCTTCGTCATGGGGTGTAGTGGCGTCGTCATGGGGTGTAGTGGCGTCGTCATGGGGTGTAGTGGCTTCGTCATGGGGTGTAGTGGCTTCGTCATGGGGTGTAGTGGCTTCGTCATGGGGTGTAGTGGCGTCGTCATGGGGTATATAGTGGCTTCGTCATGGGGTATAGTGGCTTCGTCATGGGGCTTCGTCATGGGGTGTAGTGGCTTCGTCATGGGGTGTAGTGGCTTCGTGATGGGGTGTAGTGGCTTCGTCATGGGATGTAGTGGCTTCGTCATGGGGTATAGTGGCTTCGTCATGGGGCTTCGTCATGGGGTGTAGTGGCTTCGTCATGGGGTGTAGTGGCTTCGTCATGGGGTGTAGTGGCTTCGTGATGGGGTGTAGTGGCGTCGTCATGGGGTGTAGTGGCTTCGTCATGGGGTGTAGTGGCTTCGTCATGGGGTGTAGTGGCTTCGTCATGGGGTGTAGTGGCGTCGTCATGGGGTATATAGTGGCTTCGTCATGGGGTGTAGTGGCGTCGTCATGGGGTGTAGTGGCTTCGTCGTGGGGTGTAGTGGCTTCGTCATGGGGTGGAGTGGCTTCGTCATGGGGTGTAGTTGCGTCGTCATGGGGTGTAGTGGCGTCATGGGGTATAGTGGCTTCGTCATGGGGTGTAGTGGCTTCGTCATGGGGTGTAGTGGCTTCGTCATGGGGTGTAGTGGCTTCGTCATGGGGTGTAGTGGCTTCGTCATGGGGTGTAGTGGCTTCGTCATGGGGTGTAGTGGCGTCGTCATGGGGTGTAGTGGCGTCGTCATGGGGTGTAGTGGCGTCATGGGGTGTAAGGGCTTCGTCATGGGGTGTAGTGGCTTCGTCATGGGGTGTAGTGGCGTCGTCATGGGGTGTAGTGGCTTCGTCATGGGGTGTAGTGGCTTCGTCATGGGGTGTAGTGGCGTCGTCATGGGGTGTAGTGGCGTCGTCATGGGGTGTAGTGGCGTCGTCATGGGGTGTAGTGGCGTCGTCATGGGGTGTAGTGGCGTCGTCATGGGGTGTAGTGGCGTCGTCATGGGGTGTAGTGGCTTCGTCATGGGGCTTCGTCATGGGGTGTAGTGGCTTCGTCATGGGGTGTAGTGGCTTCGTCATGGGGTGTAGTGGCGTCGTCATGGGGTGTAGTGGCTTCGTCATGGGGCTTCGTCATGGGGTGTAGTGGCTTCGTCATGGGGTGTAGTGGCGTCGTCATGGGGTGTAGTGGCTTCGTCATGGGGTGTAGCGGCTTCGTCATGGGGTGTAGCGGCGTCGTCATGGGGTGTAGTGGCGTCGTCATGGGGTGTAGTGGCGTCGTCATGGGGTGTAGTGGCTTCGTCATGGGGTGTAGCGGCTTCGTCATGGGGTGTAGCGGCGTCGTCATGGGGTGTAGTGGCGTCGTCATGGGGTGTAGTGGCTTCGTCATGGGGTGTAGTGGCGTCGTCATGGGGTGTGGTGGCGTCGTCATGGGGTGTGGTGGCTTCGTCATGGGGTGTAGTGGCTTCGTCATGGGGTGTAGTGGCTTCGTCATGGGGCTTCGTCATGGGGTGTGGTGGCGTCGTCATGGGGTGTAGTGGCGTCGTCATGGGGTGTAGTGGCTTCGTCATGGGGCTTCGTCATGGGGTGTAGTGGCTTCGTCATGGGGTGTAGTGGCTTCGTCATGGGGTGTAGTGGCTTCGTCATGGGGCTTCGTCATGGGGTGTAGTGGCTTCGTCATGGGGCTTCGTCATGGGGTGTAGTGGCTTCGTCATGGGGTGTAGTGGCTTCGTCATGGGGCTTCGTCATGGGGTGTAGTGGCTTCGTCATGGGGCTTCGTCATGGGGCTTCGTCATGGGGCTTCGTCATGGGGCTTCGTCATGGGGTGTAGTGGCTTCGTCATGGGGTATATATCAATTGTAGAAAACGTCTGTAAAGTAACAAAATGGGTAAAACGTCCAGGGGTCTGAATACTTCCTGAATGGACTGATATCAGGGAAGCTGCCCCTCTCTGAAACCAGGCTGAATGGGACTGTATTGGTGTTAAGAGCACCTGGTTCCTGATATCAGGGAAGCTGCCCCTCTCTGAAACCAGGCTGAATGGGACTGTATTGGTGTTAAGAGCACCTGGTTCCTGATATCAGGGAAGCTGCCCCTCTCTGAAACCAGGCTGAATGGACTGTATTGGTGTTATGAGCACCTGGTTCCTGATATCAGGGAAGCTGCCCCTCTCTGAAACCAGGCTGAATGGACTGTATTGGTGTTAAGAGCACCTGGTTCCTGATATCAGGGAAGCTGCCCCTCTCTGAAACCAGGCTGAATGGGACTGTATTGGTGTTAAGAGCACCTGGTTCCTGATATCAGGGAAGCTGCCCCTCTCTGAAACCAGGCTGAATGGACTGTATTGGTGTTATGAGCACCTGGTTCCTGATATCAGGGAAGCTGCCCCTCTCTGAAACCAGGCTGAATGGACTGTATTGGTGTTAAGAGCACCTGGTTCCTGATATCAGGGAAGCTGCCCCTCTCTGAAACCAGGCTGAATGGGACTGTATTGGTGTTATGAGCACCTGGTTCCTGATATCAGGGAAGCTGCCCCTCTCTGAAACCAGGCTGAATGGGACTGTATTGGTGTTATGAGCACCTGGTTCCTGATATCAGGGAAGCTGCCCCTCTCTGAAACCAGGCTGAATGGACTGTATTGGTGTTATGAGCACCTGGTTCCTGATATCAGGGAAGCTGCCCCTCTCTGAAACCAGGCGGAATGGACTGTATTGGTGTTATGAGCACCTGGTTCCTGATATCAGGGAAGCTGCCCCTCTCTGAAACCAGGCTGAATGGTTATAATGAGGCCTCCTGTAGATCAGTGTTGATCCATTTCCTTCCTGATGCTGTCAGAGAGTCTTTCCAGGGTTCAGCCTGGGTTAAATGGTGGTCAGTTTGGCTTCTGGGTTAAACTATTGTATTCTGATTGTATTGTTCCATATCCTCTGTCTCTCTCTGTCTCCCTCTCTCTCTCTGTCTCTCTCTGGCTCCCTCTCTCTCTCTGTCTCTCTCTGTCTCCCTCTCTCTCTCTGTCTCTCTCTGTCTCCCTCTCTCTCTCTGTCTCCCTCTCTCTCTCTGTCTCCCTCTCTCTCTCTCGCTCTCTGTCTCTCCCTCTCTCTGTCTGTCTCTGTTTCTGTCTCTCGTCTCTGTCTCTCTCTCTCTGTCTCTCCCTCCCTTCTCCTCTCTGTCTCTCTCTCTCGCTCTCTCTCTCTTTCTGTCTCTCCCTCCCTTCTCGTCTCTGTCTCTCTCTCTCTCTCTCTCTCGCTGTCTCTCAGGGCTCTGAATGAGATGTGGAAGTGTCAGAACATGTTGAGAGGTTTGGTCAGAGAACTGCTCGACCTTCACAAACTACCTGCCGTGAGTCACGCCTCTTCATCACACCTCTTCATCACACCACACTCCTCTTCATCACACCACACGCCTCTTCATCACACCACACGCCTCTTCATCACACTACACTCCTCTTCATCACACTACACTCCTCTTCATCACACCACACGCCTCTTCATTACACTACAACACATACACACACACCTCTTGTAACCTGGTCTCTTTCCTCTCTGCAGTCTGAAGCCAACACCACAGCCATGTTTGGAAAGCTGATGACCATTAGCAGTGAGTGACTTCTCTCTACCGCTGGGTTGGGGGGGGGGGACTGCTGGGTTTGGGGAGGAGGGACTGCTGGGGGAGGAGGGACTGCTGGGTTTGGGGCCTGCTGGGTTTGGGGCCGGGGGAGGGGGGACTGCTGGGTTTGGGGAGGAGGGACTGCGGTGGGAGGAGGGACTGCTGGGTTTGGGGCCTGCTGGGTTTGGGGCCGGGGGAGGGGGGACTGCTGGGTTTGGGGAGGAGGGACTGCTGGGGGAGGAGGGACTGCTGGGGGAGGAGGGACTGCTGGGTTTGGGGCTGGGGGGAGGAGGGACTGCTGGGGGGGGGACTGCTGGGTTTGGGAGGAGGGAGGAGGGACTGCTGGGTTTGGGGAGGAGGGAGGAGGGACTGCTGGGTTTGGGGAGGAGGGACTGCTGGGTTTTGGGGCGGATGCTGGGTTTGGGGCTGGGGGAGGAGGGATTGCTGGGTTTGGGGAGGAGGGACTGCTGGGTTTGGGGAGGAGGGACTGCTGGGTTTGGGGAGGAGGGACTGCTGGGTTTGGGGAGGAGGGAGGAGGGACTGCTGAGTTTGGGGAGGAGGGACTGCTGAGTTTGGGGCCTGCTGGGTTTGGGGCCGGGGGAGGGGGGACTGCTGGGGGAGGAGGGACTGCTGGGTTTGGGGCCTGCTGGGTTTGGGGCCGGGGGAGGGGGGACTGCTGGGTTTGGGAAGGAGGGAGGAGGGACTGCTGGGGGGGGATGCTGGGTTTGGGGCTGGGGGGGGGGACTGCTGGGTTTGGGGAGGAGGGACTGCTGGGGGCGGAGGGACTGCTGGGGGAGGAGGGACTGCTGGGTTTGGGGCTGGGGGGAGGAGGGACTGCTGGGTTTGGGGAGGAGGGAGGAGGGACTGCTGAGTTTGGGGAGGAGGGAGATTGGACTGCTGAGTTTGGGGAGGAGGGACTGCTGGGTTTGGGAAGGAGGGAGGAGGGACTGCTGGGGGGGGATGCCGGGTTTGGGGCTGGGGGGGAGGGACTGCTCGGGTGGGGGTGCTGCTGGGTTGAGGGAGGAGGGACTGCTGGGTTCAGGGAGGAGGGAGGAGGGACTGCTGGGTTTGGGGAGGAGGGACTGCTGGGTTTGGGGAGGAGGGAGGAGGGACTGCTGGGTTTTTGGGAGCAGGGACTGCTGAGTTTGGGGAGGAGGGAGGAGGGACTGCTGAGTTTGGGGCCTGCTGAGTTTGGGGCCGGGGGAGGGGGGACTGCTGGGGGAGGAGGGACTGCTGGGGGAGGAGGGACTGCTGGGGGAGGAGGGACTGCTGGGTTTGGGGCTGGGGGGAGGAGGGACTGCTGGGTTTGGGGAGGAGGGAGGAGGGACTGCTGGGTTTGGGAAGGAGGGAGGAGGGACTGCTGGGGGGGGAATGCTGGGTTTGGGGCTGGGGGGAGGAGGGACTGCTGGGTTTGGGGAGGAGGGAGGAGGGACTGCTGGGTTTGGGGAGGAGGGAGGAGGGACTGCTGGGTTTGGGGAGGAGGGACTGCTGGGTTTGGGGAGGAGGGAGGAGGGACTGCTGAGTTTGGGGAGGAGGGAGGAGGGACTGCTGAGTTTGGGGCCGGGGGAGGGGGGACTGCTGGGTTTGGGGAGGAGGGACTGCTGGGTTTGGGGCCTGCTGGGTTTGGGGCCGGGGGAGGGGGGACTGCTGGGTTTGGGGAGGAGGGACTGCTGGGGGAGGAGGGACTGCTGGGTTTGGGGCTGGGGGAGGAGGGACTGCTGGGTTTGGGGAGGAGGGAGGAGGGACTGCTGAGTTTGGGGCCTGCTGGGTTTGGGGCCGGGGGAGGGGGGACTTCTGGGTTTGGGGAGGAGGGACTGCTGGGTTTGGGGCCTGCTGGGTTTGGGGCCGGGGGAGGGGGGACTGCTGGGTTTGGGGAGGAGGGACTGCTGGGGGAGGAGGGACTGCTGGGTTTGGGGCTGGGGGAGGAGGGACTGCTGGGTTTGGGGAGGAGGGAGGAGGGACTGAGTTTGGGGAGGAGGGACTGCTGAGTTTGGGGAGGAGGGACTGCTGGGTTTGGGAAGGAGGGAGGAGGGACTGCTGGGGGGGGGGGATGCTGGGTTTGGGGCTGGGGGGAGGAGGGACTGCTGGGGGGGGACTGCTGGGTTTGGGGAGGAGGGAGGAGGGACTGCTGAGTTTGGGGAGGAGGGAGGAGGGACTGCTGAGTTTGGGGAGGAGGGAGGAGGGACTGCTGGGTTTGGGAAGGAGGGAGGAGGGACTGCTGGGGGGGGGGATGCTGGGTTTGGGCCTGGGGGACTGCTGGGTTTGGGGAGGAGGGACTGCTGGGGGAGGAGGGACTGCTGGGTTTGGGGCCTGCTGGGTTTGTGGCCGGGGGAGGGGGGGACTGCTGGGTTTGGGGAGGAGGGACTGCTGGGTTTGGGGAGGAGGGAGGAGGGACTGCTGGGTTTGGGGAGGAGGGACTGCTGGGTTTTGGGAGGAGGGACTGCTGAGTTTGGGGAGGAGGGAGGAGGGACTGCTGAGTTTGGGGCCTGCTGGGTTTGGGGCCGGGGGAGGGGGGACTGCTGGGTTTTGGGAGGAGGGACTGCTTGGGGAGGAGGGACTGCTGGGTTTGGGGCCGGGGGAGGGGGGACTGCTGGGTTTGGGGAGGAGGGACTGCTGGGTTTGGGGAGGAGGGACTGCTGAGTTTGGGGAGGAGGGAGGAGGGACTGCTGAGTTTGGGGAGGAGGGACGAGGGACTGCTGAGTTTGGGGAGGAGGGACTGCTGGGTTTGGGAAGGAGGGACTGCTGGGGGGGGGATGCTGGGTTTGGGGCTGGGGGGAGGAGGGACTGCTGGGGGGGGGCTGCTGGGTTTGGGGAGGAGGGACTGCTGAGTTTGGGGAGGAGGGAGGAGGGACTGCTGGGTTTGGGGAGGAGGGAGGAGGGACTGCTGGGTTTTGGGGCGGAGGGACTGCTGAGTTTCGGGAGGAGGGAGGAGGGACTGCTGAGTTTGGGGCCTGCTGGGTTTGGGGCCGGGGGAGGGGGGACTGCTGGGTTTGGGGAGGAGGGACTGCTGGGGGAGGAGGGACTGCTGGGTTTGGGGCCTGCTGGGTTTGGGGTTGGGGGGAGGAGGGACTGCTGGGGGGGGGACTGCTGGGTTTGGGGAGGAGGGAGATGGGACTGCTGAGTTTGGGGAGGAGGGAGGAGGGACTGCTGAGTTTGGGGAGGAGGGACTTCTGGGTTTGGGAAGGAGGGAGGAGGGACTGCCTGGGTGGGGGGAATGCTGGGTTTGGGGCTGGGGGGAGGAGGGACTGCTGGGGGGGGACTGCTGGGTTTGGTGAGGAGGGACTGCTGTGTGGGGAGGAGGGAGGAGGGACTGCTGGGTTTGGTGAGGAGGGAGGAGGGACTGCTGGGTTTGGGGAGGAGGGACTGCTGGGTTTTGGGGAGTAGGGACTGCTGTTTGGGGAGGAGGGAGGAGGGACTGCTGAGTTTGGGGAGGAGGGAGGGGAGGGACTGCTGGGGAGGAGGGAGGAGGGACTGCTGGGTTTGGGGAGGAGGG
>NC_092165.1:1745467-1777967 GCF_045791955.1 Oncorhynchus clarkii lewisi | reverse complement strand
TCTGCCTAGAAGGCCAGCATCCCGGAGTCTCCTCTTCACTGTTGACTTTGAGACTGGACAGAGGAACTCTGCCTAGAAGGACAGCATCCCGGGGTCTCCTCTTCACTGTTGATGTTGAGACTGGACAGAGGAACTCTGCCTAGAAGGCCAGCATCCCGGAGTCTCCTCTTCACTGTTGACGTTGAGACTGGACAGAGGAACTCTGCCTAGAAGGACAGCATCCCAGAGTCTCCTCTTCACTGTTGACGTTGAGACTGGACAGAGGAACTCTGCCTAGAAGGCCAGCATCCCAGACTCTCCTCTTCACTGTTGACGTTGAGACTGGACAGAGGAACTCTGCCTAGAAGGACAGCATCCCGGAGTCACCTCTTCACTGTTGACGTTGAGACTGGACAGAGGAACTCTGCCTAGAAGGACAGCATCCCGGAGTCGCCTCTTCACTGTTGACGTTGAGACTGGACAGAGGAACTCTGCCTAGAGGACAGCATCCCAGAGTCTCCTCTTCACTGTTGACGTTGAGACTGGACAGAGGAACTCTGCCTAGAAGGCCAGCATCCCAGAGTCTCCTCTTCACTGTTGACGTTGAGACTGGACAGAGGAACTCTGCCTAGAAGGACAGCATCCCGGAGTCTCCTCTTCACTGTTGACGTTGAGACTGGACAGAGGAACTCTGCCTAGAAGGACAGCATCCCGGAGTCTCCTCTTCACTGTTGACGTTGTGACTGGACAGAGGAACTCTGCCTAGAAGGACAGCATCCCGGAGTCTCCTCTTCACTGTTGACGTTGAGACTGGACAGAGGAACTCTGCCTAGAAGGACAGCATCCCGGAGTCTCCTCTTCACTGTTGACGTTGAGACTGGACAGAGGAACTCTGCCTAGAAGGACAGCATCCCGGAGTCACCTCTTCACTGTTGACGTTGAGACTGGACAGAGGAACTCTGCCTAGAAGGACAGCATCCCGGAGTCGCCCCTTCAGTTGTTGACGTTGAGACTGGACAGATGAACTCTGCCTAGAAGGCCAGCATCCCGGAGTCGCCTCTTCACTGTTGACATTGAGACTGGACAGAGGAACTCTGCCTAGAAGGCCAGCATCCCAGAGTCGCCTCTTCACTGTTGACGTTGAGACTGGACAGAGGAACTCTGCCTAGAAGGACAGCATCCCGGAGTCTTCTCTTCACTGTTGACGTTGAGACTGGACAGAGGAACTCTGCCTAGAAGGCCAGCATCCCGGAGTCGCCCCTTCAGTTGTTGACGTTGAGACTGGACAGATGAACTCTGCCTAGAAGGCCAGCATCCCAGAGTCGCCTCTTCACTGTTGATGTTGAGACTGGACAGAGGAACTCTGCCTAGAAGGCCAGCATCCCGGAGTCGCCCCTTCAGTTGTTGACGTTGAGACTGGACAGAGGAACTCTGCCTAGAAGGCCAGCATCCAGGAGTCGCCTCTTCACTGTTGACGTTGAGACTGGACAGAGGAACTCTGCCTAGAAGGCCAGCATCCCAGAGTCGCCTCTTCACTGTTGACGTTGAGACTGGACAGAGGAACTCTGCCTAGAAGGCCAGCATCCCGGAGTCGCCTCTTCACTGTTGACGTTGAGACTGGACAGAGGAACTCTGCCTAGAAGGCCAGCATCCAGGAGTCGCCTCTTCACTGTTGGCGTGGAGACTAATGTTTTGCGGGTACTATTTAATGAAGCTGCCAGTTGAGGACTTGTGAGGCGTCTGTTTCTCAAACTAGACACTCTAATGTACTTGTCCTCTCGCTCAGTTGTGCACCGGGGCCTCCCACTCCTCTTTCTATTCTGGTTAGAGCCAGTTTGCGCTGTTCTGTGAAGGGAGTAGTACACAGCGTTGTACGAAATCATCAGTTTCTTGGCAATTTCTCACATGGAATAGCCTTCATTTCTCAGAACAAGAATAGACTGACGAGTTCTCCGAAGAAAGTTCTATGTTTCTTGCCAATTTTGAGCCTGTAATCGAACCCACAAAGGCCGATGCTCCAGATACTCAGCAAGTGTTATACATAGGTTTAAAGATGAAGTTCTTGTTAATCCAACCACGGTGTCAGATTTCAAAAAAGCTTTACGACGAAAGCATACCATGCGATAATCTGAGAACAGCGCCCAGCAGACAAATCATTACAAACATTTACCAGCCAAGTAGAAGAGTTACAAAAGTCAGAAATGGTGATAAAATGAATCACTTACCGTTGATGATCTTCATATGTTTGCACTCACAAGACTCCCAGTTACTCAATAAATGTTCATTTTGTTTTCGATAAAGCCCCTCTTTATATCCAAAAACCTCCGTTTTGTTCAGTAATCCACAGGCTCAAACGCAGTCACAACAGACAGACGAAACATCCTAATAGTATCCGTAAAGTTCGTAGAAACATTTCAAACGATGTTTATAATCGATCCTCAGGTTGTTTTTAGTCGTAATAATCAATAATATTTCAACCGGACAATATCTTTGTCAATATGAAAGGAAAACAAGAAAGGCTCTCTGTCGTGCATGAAAAACCTCTGGGACACTGCAGTGTCCACTCAGAGTGGTCTTACTCCCTCATTTTTCAGAATACAAGCCTGAAACAATTTCTAAAGACTGTTGACATCTAGTGGAAGCCATAGGAACTACAATCTGGAGTCCTAAATCAATGGAATCTGTAAAGGCAGTCAATGGAAAACTACAAACATAAAACAATCCCACTTCCTGGATGGATTCTTCTCAGGTTTTCGAGCATATACATAGTCATTTACAACATTAACGATGTCTAAACTGTATTTCTGAGCAATTTAATGTTAATTTAAATGGACAAAATAAATGTGCTTTTCTTTCAAAAACAAGAACATTTCTAAGTGACCCCCAACTTTTGAACGGTTGTGTATTTCAGAGGGGAGATTACCAGTTAGGTATTGATCGTGTATTTCAGAGGGAGATTACCAGTTAGATATTGATTGTGTATTTCAGAGGGAATAGTACCAGTTAGATATTGATCGTGTATTTCAGAGGGAATAGTACCAGTTAGATATTGATCGTGTATTTCAGAGGGAGATTACCAGTTAGATATTGATTGTGTATTTCAGAGGGAATAGTACCAGTTAGATATTGATCGTGTATTTCAGAGGGAGATTACCAGTTAGATATTGATTGTGTTTTTCAGAGGGAGATTACCAGTTAGATATTGATCGTGTATTTCAGAGGGAGATTACCAGTTAGATATTGATCGTGTATTTCAGAGGGAATAGTACCAGTTAGATATTGATCGTGTATTTCAGAGGGAGATTACCAGTTAGATATTGATCGTGTATTTCAGTGGGAACTGTACCAGTTAGATATTGATTGTGTTTTTCAGAGGGAGATTACTCGTAAACTGACGTTCCCTAAGCAGCCCACCAACCCTTTCCTGGAGATGGTGAAGTTCCTGTTGGAACGCATCGCTCCCGTCCACATCGACTCCGAGGCCATCAGGTAAATAAATGGTGTGTGTGTGTGTGTTATATGTGGTGTCTCTCTGCTCTGGTCTAGCTGTTGAGTAGAGGTTATATAATGTTATATGTGATGTCTCTCTGCTCTGGTCTAGCTACTGAATAAGAGGTTATATAATGTTATATGTGATGTCTCTCTGCTCAGTGCTCTGGTCAAGCTGCTGAATAAGAGGTTATATAAGGTTATATGTGATGTCTCTCTGCTCTGGTCTAGCTACTGAATAAGAGGTTATATAATGTTATATGTGATGTCTCTCTGCTCTGGTCTAGCTGTTGAATAAGAGGTTATATAATGTTATATGTGATGTCTCTCTGCTCTGGTCAAGCTGCTGAATAAGAGGTTATATAATGTTATATGTGATGTCTCTCTGCTCAGTGCTCTGGTCAAGCTGCTGAATAAGAGGTTATATAATGTTATATGTGATGTCTCTCTGCTCTGGTCTAGCTGCTGAATAAGAGGTTATATGTGATGTCTCTCTGCTCTGGTCTAGCTGCTGAATAAGAGGTTATATGTGATGTCTCTCTGCTCTGGTCTAGCTGCTGAATAAGAGGTTATATAATGTTATATGTGATGTCTCTCTGCTCTGGTCTAGCTGCTGAATAAGAGGTTATATGTGATGTCTCTCTGCTCTGGTCTAGCTGTTGAATAAGAGGTTATATGTGATGTCTCTCTGCTCTGGTCTAGCTGCTGAATAAGAGGTTATATGTGATGTCTCTCTGCTCTGGTCTAGCTGCTGAATAAGAGGTTATATGTGATGTCTCTCTGCTCTGGTCTAGCTGCTGAATAAGAGGTTATATGTGATGTCTCTCTGCTCTGGTCTAGCTGCTGAATAAGAGGTTATATAATGTTATATGTGATATCTCTCTGCTCTGGTCTAGCTGCTGAATAAGAGGTTATATGTGATGTCTCTCTGCTCTGGTCTAGCTGTTGAATAAGAGGTTATATGTGATGTCTCTCTGCTCTGGTCTAGCTGCTGAATAAGAGGTTATATGTGATGTCTCTCTGCTCTGGTCTAGCTGCTGAATAAGAGGTTATATGTGATGTCTCTCTGCTCTGGTCTAGCTGTTGAATAAGAGGTTATATAATGTTATATGTGATATCTCTCTGCTCTGGTCTAGCTGCTGAATAAGAGGTTATATGTGATGTCTCTCTGCTCTGGTCTAGCTGCTGAATAAGAGGTTATATGTGATGTCTCTCTGCTCTGGTCTAGCTGCTGAATAAGAGGTTATATGTGATGTCTCTCTGCTCTGGTCTAGCTGTTGAATAAGAGGTTATATGTGATGTCTCTCTGCTCTGGTCTAGCTGCTGAATAAGAGGTTATATGTGATATCTCTCTGCTCTGGTCTAGCTGTTGAATAAGAGGTTATATGTGATGTCTCTCTGCTCTGGTCTAGCTGCTGAATAAGAGGTTATATGTGATGTCTCTCTGCTCTGGTCTAGCTGCTGAATAAGAGGTTATATGTGATGTCTCTCTGCTCTGGTCTAGCTGCTGAATAAGAGGTTATATGTGATGTCTCTCTGCTCTGGTCAAGCTGCTGAATAAGAGGTTATATGTGATGTCTCTCTGCTCTGGTCTAGCTGCTGAATAAGAGGTTATATGTGATGTCTCTCTGCTCTGGTCTAGCTGCTGAATAAGAGGTTATATGTGATGTCTCTCTGCTCTGGTCTAGCTGCTGAATAAGAGGTTATATGTGATGTCTCTCTGCTCTGGTCTAGCTGTTGAATAAGAGGTTATATAATGTTATATGTGATATCTCTCTGCTCTGGTCTAGCTGCTGAATAAGAGGTTATATGTGATGTCTCTCTGCTCTGGTCTAGCTGCTGAATAAGAGGTTATATGTGATGTCTCTCTGCTCTGGTCTAGCTGCTGAATAAGAGGTTATATGTGATGTCTCTCTACTCTGGTCTAGCTGCTGAATAAGAGGTTATATGTGATGTCTCTCTGCTCTGGTCTAGCTGTTGAATAAGAGGTTATATGTGATGTCTCTCTGCTCTGGTCTAGCTGTTGAATAAGAGGTTATATGTGATGTCTCTCTGCTCTGGTCTAGCTGCTGAATAAGAGGTTATATGTGATGTCTCTCTGCTCTGGTCTAGCTGCTGAATAAGAGGTTATATGTGATGTCTCTCTGCTCTGGTCTAGCTGCTGAATAAGAGGTTATATGTGATGTCTCTCTGCTCTGGTCTAGCTGTTGAATAAGAGGTTATATGTGATGTCTCTCTGCTCTGGTCTAGCTGTTGAATAAGAGGTTATATGTGATGTCTCTCTGCTCTGGTCTAGCTGCTGAATAAGAGGTTACATAATGTTATATGTGATGTCTCTCTGCTCTGGTCTAGCTGTTGAATAAGAGGTTATATGTGATGTCTCTCTGCTCTGGTCTAGCTGTTGAATAAGAGGTTATATGTGATGTCTCTCTGCTCTGGTCTAGCTGCTGAATAAGAGGTTATATAATGTTATATGTGATATCTCTCTGCTCTCTGCTCTGGTCTAGCTGTTGAATAAGAGGTTATATGTGATGTCTCTCTGCTCAGTGCTCTGGTCAAGCTGCTGAATAAGTCTATCGAGGGAACGGCTGATGATGATGAGGAAGGTGTCACACCAGACACCGCCATCCGCTCTGGACTGGAACTACTGAAGGTATGGATGGAGGGATGAGGAGAGAGGGAGGGAGGGAGGGAGGGGACGAGAGGGAGGGAGGGAAGGGACGAGGAGAGGGAGGGAGGGGAGGAGAGGGGGGGAGGGGACGAGAGGGATGGAGGGAGGGGACGAGAGGGATGGAGGGAGGGGACGAGAGGGAGGGAGGGAGGGGAGGAGAGGGATGGAGGGGGGGGGGAGAGGGATGGAGGGGACGAGGAGAGGGGGGGGGGGACTGGTGGATGAATGGACAGATTAATAACTTTTGCTTGTCTTTCTCCTCCTCTTTCTTGTCTTCCACCTCTCCTCTCTTCTCTCCTCCTCTTCCTTGTCTTCCTCCTTCTCCTCCTCCTCCTCCTCTTCCTCCTCTCCTCCAGGTTCTGTCCTTCACCCACCCCACAGCGTTCCACTCTGCTGAGACGTATGAGTCTCTGCTTCAGTGTCTGAAGATGGAGGATGACAAGGTGGCTGAGGCGGCCATTCAGATCTTCAGGAACACGGGACAGAAAATAGAGACCGAGCTACAGCAGATACGATCGTAAGAGAGGGAGGGAGGGAGAGACCGGGAGGGGGGAGAGAGACAGGGAGGGAGGGGGAGGCAGGGAGAGACAGGCCATTCAGATCTTCAGGAACACGGGACAGAAAATAGAGACCGAACTACAGCAGATACGATCGTAAGAGAGGGAGGGGGGGAGGGAGAGGCAGGGTGGGAGGGGGAGGCAGGGAGAGACAGGCCATTCAGATCTTCAGGAACACGGGACAGAAAATAGAGACCGAGCTACAGCAGATACGATCGTAAGAGAGGGAGGGAGGGAGAGACCGGGAGGGGGGGAGAGACCGGGAGGGAGGGGGAGGGAGGGAGAGACTGGGTGGATAGTTAATTTATGGGTTAAAGGGTCCATGACTGTAGTCAGTCTGTTAACCTCCTCTCCTCTCCTCCCTGTAGTCAGTCTGTTAACCTCCTCTCCTTCCTCCCTGTAGTCAGTCTGTTAACCTCCTCTCCTCTCCTCCCTGTAGTCAGTCTGTTAACCTCCTCTCCTTCCTGTAGTCAGTCTGTTAACCTCCTCTCCTCCCTGTAGTCAGTCTGTTAACCTCCTCTCCTCCCTGTAGTCAGTCTGTTAACCTCCTCTCCTTCCTCCCTGTAGTCAGTCTGTTAACCTCCTCTCCTCTCCTCCCTGTAGTCAGTCTGTTAACCTCCTCTCCTTCCTGTAGTCAGTCTGTTAACCTCCTCTCCTCCCTGTAGTCAGTCTGTTAACCTCCTCTCCTCCCTGTAGTCAGTCTGTTAACCTCCTCTCCTTCCTGTAGTCAGTCTGTTAACCTCCTCTCCTTCCTGTAGTCAGTCTGTTAACCTCCTCTCCTTCCTCCCTGTAGTCAGTCTGTTAACCTCCTCTCCTTCCTGTAGTCAGTCTGTTAACCTCCTCTCCTCCCTGTAGTCAGTCTGTTAACCTCTTCTCCTTCCTGTAGTCAGTCTGTTAACCTCCTCTCCTCCCTGTAGTCAGTCTGTTAACCTCCTCTCCTTCCTCCCTGTAGTCAGTCTGTTAACCTCCTCTCCTTTCTGTAGTCAGTCTGTTAACCTCCTCTCCTCCCTGTAGTCAGTCTGTTAACCTCTTCTCCTTCCTGTAGTCAGTCTGTTAACCTCCTCTCCTCCCTGTAGTCAGTCTGTTAACCTCCTCTCCTCCCTGTAGTCAGTCTGTTAACCTCCTCTCCTCCCTGAAGTCAGTCTGTTAACCTCCTCTCCTCCCTGTAGTCAGTCTGTTAACCTCCTCTCCTCCCTGTAGTCAGTCTGTCAACCTCCTCTCCTCCCTGTAGTCAGTCTGTTAACCTCCTCTCCTCCCTGTAGTCAGTCTGTCAACCTCCTCTCTTCCCTGTAATCAGTCTGTTTAACTCCTCTCCTCCCTGTAGTCAGTCTGTTAACCTCCTCTCCTCCCTGTAGTCAGTCTGTTAACCTCCTCTCCTCCCTGTAGTCAGTCTGTTAACCTCCTCTCCTCCCTGTAGTCAGTCTGTTAACCTCCTCTCCTTCCTGTAGTCAGTCTGTTAACCTCCTCTCCTTCCTCCCTGTAGTCAGTCTGTTAACCTCCTCTCCTCCCTCCCTGTAGTCAGTCTGTTAACCTCCTCTCCTCCCTGTAGTCAGTCTGTTAACCTCCTCTCCTCCCTGTAGTCAGTCTGTTAACCTCCTCTCCTCCCTGTAGTCAGTCTGTTAACCTCCTCTCCTTCCTGTAGTCAGTCTGTTAACCTCCTCTCCTTCCTGTAGTCAGTCTGTTAACCTCCTCTCCTTCCTCCCTGTAGTCAGTCTGTTAACCTCCTCTCCTCCCTGTAGTCAGTCTGTCAACCTCCTCTCCTCCCTCCCTGTAGTCAGTCTGTTAACCTCCTCTCCTCCCTGCCTGTAGTCAGTCTGTTAACCTCCTCTCCTCCCTGTAGTCAGTCTGTTAACCTCCTCTCCTTCCTCCCTGTAGTCAGTCTGTCAACCTCCTCTCCTTCCTCCCTGTAGTCAGTCTGTTAACCTCCTCTCCTCTCCTCCCTGTAGTCAGTCTGTTAACCTCCTCTCCTTCCTCCCTGTAGTCAGTCTGTCAACCTCCTCTCCAGTCCCTGTAGTCAGTCTGTCAACCTCCTCTCCTTCCTCCCTGTAGTCAGTCTGTTAACCTCCTCTCCTCCCTGTAGTCAGTCTGTTAACCTCCTGTCCCCCCCCCAGGACCCTGATCCCAGTCCTTCATCAGAAGGCTAAACGTGGGACCCCCCACCAGGCCAAACAGGCTGTCCACTGTATCCACGCCATCTTCTGTAACAAGGAGGTCCAGCTGGCGCAGATCTTTGAGGTAACACACACACACACACACACACACACACAGACACACAGACACACAGACACACACACACACACACACACACACACAGAGAGATAGAGTAGGGCTTTTGCTGTTAAGTGATACTAAAGTGCCAATAGAAAAGTCTTGTATTTCGTCATATTTTGTTACTAAAAACTCTGTCAAAGTGGGAGGTAAAAAAATATATTGATTATTAGATAAATATTCACCCTCCCGGAGTCAATACATGTTAAGATACGATCAAATCACGATCCAATCAATACAGTCCATCTTTAATTATATGAGCCTCACCATGGCCCTGTGACTCTCGGATCAATTCAGTGTCTATAAATGAATTCTCTGAGAGAGGAGTATCCCATAGCCAGGCAGCATTACAAAACAGTTGTTAGTATCATTTATAACCAAGACACACCCACCTCGACCCCCTCTCGACGAATAACAGATCTTAGTAACAGTTCACAAAGATCCTTTTACTTGAGAGAGAGGAGTAGCCCATAGCTAGATAGCATTAGCTATACATTATCATTCAGTTTGGTCTCATAAACGAAGTTCTTATCTCGTTCTTGGTACCACATAGGACCAAAACATTACCTCATCCAATGGCATATATCAATTGTCAATTATAGATACCCTCATCTCAAATACACCCCCTCCTGGACAAGATCTGAAAAGACACTGAGCCTCCTAGGTCATAGGTCATATACTAGGTCAAGATAAGGGCAACCTCAGAGGGGACATACAACACTGAGCCTCTTAGGTCCTAGGTCATATACTAGATCAAGATAAGGGCAACCTCAGAGGAGACACAACACTGAGCCTCCTAGGTCCTAGGTCATATACTAGGTCAAGATAAGGGCAACCTCAGAGGGGACATACAATAGTTAGACACATTCCCATAAGAAGACAAGCCTCCATTCTGTCCTCCTCCCCTTCCGATATTCTGCATATCACCACATGGTTTAACAGACACATTGACATATGAAGACAAGCCTGACCTCTCCTCTCTCTGGGGCCCCTAGTGACTAAACCCGAGCAGAGAAGAAGGGATAACTGCCAACAGTATTATCCAAAACATCCTAATGACAAATATCCCAAATATTCAATATTATATAATTAAAACATCTTATTTATCAATCACTAATTCTGATTCTGCCCCAACAGTCTCTAAGAGCTTTAAACACCTGGATTGTAAATGATTAGCCCATGTATAATTCTTCAAGCTCTGTCCAGATGTTGGGGATCATGGCTAGACGGCCAACAGTCTCTAAGAGCTTTTAAACACCTGGATTGTAAATGATTAGCCCATGTATAATTGTTCAAGCTCTGTCCAGATGTTGGGGATCATGGCTAGACGGCCAACCGTCTCTAAGAGCTTTTAAACACCTGGATTGTAAATGATTAGCCCATGTATAATTCTTCAAGCTCTGTCCAGATGTTGGGGATCATGGCTAGACGGCCAACAGTCTCTAAGAGCTTTTAAACACCTGGATTGTAAATGATTAGCCCATTTATAATTCTTCAAGCTCTGTCCAGATGTTGGGGATCATGGCTAGACGGCCAACAGTCTCTAAGAGCTTTAAACACCTGGATTGTAAATGATTAGCCCATGTATAATTCTTCAAGCTCTGTCCAGATGTTGGGGATCATGGCTAGACGGCCAACAGTCTCTAAGAGCTTTTAAACACCTGGATTGTAAATGATTAGCCCATTTATAATTCTTCAAGCTCTGTCCAGATGTTGGGGATCATGGCTAGACGGCCAACAGTCTCTAAGAGCTTTTAAACACCTGGATTGTAAATGATTAGCCCATGTATAATTCTTCAAGCTCTGTCCAGATGTTGGGGATCATGGCTAGACGGCCATTTAAGTCTTTCCATAGATTTACAAACGGGTTTAAGTCAAAACTGTAACTCGGCAACTCAGGAACATTCAATGTCTTCTTGGTAAGCAACTCCAGTGTAGATGTGGCCTTGTGTTGTAGATTATTGTCCTGCTGAAAGGTGAATTCCTCTCCCAGTGTCTGGTGAGAGAGCAGACGGAACCAGGTTTTCCTCTAGGATTTTGCCTGTTCTTAGCTCTGTTCTGTTTATTTTCATCCTGAAAAACTCCCCAGTATTTGCTGATGACAAGCATACCCATGCCATGATGCAGCCACCACCATGCTTAAAAATACGGAGGCAGTTACTCAGTGATGTGTTGGAAACCCCCTCTCTCCTCTCCCCCAGCCTCTCTCTCTCCCCATCTCTCCTCTCCCCCAGCCTCCCCCTCTCTCCTCTCCCCCAGCCTCTCTCTCTCCCCCAGCCTCTCTCTCTCCCCCAGCCTCTCTCCTCTCCCCCAGCCTCTCTCTCTCCCCCAGCCTCTGTGGTGGCTGCATCATGGTATGGGTATGGGTATCGGCAAGGACTAGGGAGTTGTTCAGGATAAAAAGATACTGGATGGAGCTGAGAAACGGCAAAATCCTAGAGGAAAACTTGGTTCTGCTCTCGCCCCCTCTCTCCTCTCCCCCAGCCTCTCTCTCCCCCTCTCTCCTCTCCCCCAGCCTCTCTCTCTCTAACCACCTCTCTCCTCTCCCCCAGCCTCTCTCTCTCTAACCATCTCTCTCCTCTCCCCCAGCCTCTCTCTCTCCCCCAGCCTCTGTGGTGGCTGCATCATGGTATGGGTATGGGTATCGGCAAGGACTAGGGAGTTGTTCAGGATAAAAAGATACTGGATGGAGCTGAGAAACGGCAAAATCCTAGAGGAAAACTTGGTTCTGCTCTTGCCCCCTCTCTCCTCTCCCCCAGCCTCTCTCTCTCTAACCACCTCTCTCCTCTCCCCCAGCCTCTCTCTCTCTAACCATCTCTCTCCTCTCCCCCAGCCTCTCTCTCTCTAACCACCTCTCTCCTCTCCCCCAGCCTCTCTCTCTCTAACCACCTCTCTCCTCTCCCCCAGCCTCTCTCTCGTAGTCTGAACGCTGACGTCCCAGAACAGTTGATAACCCCCCTGGTCAGTCTGGGTCATATCTCTCTACTGGCTCCAGATCAGTTTGCCTCCCCCATGAAGGCCATCGTGGCCAACTTCATCGTCAAGGACCTGCTCATGAATGACAGGGTGGGTTTTGGGAGCGAGGACACACACACACACACACACACACACACACACACACACTGACACAAAAATACACACACACTAATCATTAATACACGCACTGACACACACACACACACACACACATAAATCCATGTATCTACACACCGATGCTAGTGCTTGGGTCACCTAAAGACACACAGGGATTGTAAAGAGTGTGTCTCCAGTCTGTAGGAAACAAAAATGGGAAGCTGTGGACATCTGACGAAGAAGTCTCTCCTGAGGTGCTGGCTAAGGTAACTACACCCTACATATCTCTCCTCCTGAGGTAACTACACTCTATACATATCTCTCCTGGGGTAACTACACTCTATACACATCTCTCCTGAGGTAACTACACTCTATACATATCTCTCCTGAGGTAACTACACTCTATACATATCTCTCCTGGGGTAACTACACTCTATACACATCTCTCCTGAGGTAACTACACTCTATACATATCTCTCCTGAGGTAACTACACTCTATACATATCTCTCCTGAGGTAACTACACTCTATACATATCTCTCCTGAGGTAACTACACTCTATACACATCTCTCCTGAGGTAACTACACCCTACATATCTCTCCTGAGGTAACTACACTCTATACATATCTCTCCTGAGGTAACTACACTCTATACACATCTCTCCTGAGGTAACTACACCCTACATATCTCTCCTGAGGTAACTACACTCTATACATATCTCTCCTGAGGTAACTACACTCTATACATATCTCTCCTGAGGTAACTACACTCTACATATCTCTCCTGAGGTAACTACACTCTATACATATCTCTCCTGAGGTAACTACACTCTATACACATCTCTCCTGAGGTAACTACACTCTATACATATCTCTCCTGAGGTAACTACACTCTGTACATATCTCTCCTTAGGTAACTACACTCTATACATATCTCTCCTGAGGTAACTACACTCTATACATATCTCTCCTGAGGTAACTACACTCTATACACATCTCTCCTGAGGTAACTACACTCTACATATCTCTCCTGAGGTAACTACACTCTATACATATCTCTCCTGAGGTAACTACACCCTACATATCTCTCCTCCTGAGGTAACTACACTCTACATATCTCTCCTCCTGAGGTAACTACACTCTATACATATCTCTCCTGAGGTAACTACACTCTATACACATCTCTCCTGAGGTAACTACACCCTACATATCTCTCCTGAGGTAACTACACTCTATACATATCTCTCCTGAGGTAACTACACTCTATACATATCTCTCCTGAGGTAACTACACTCTACATATCTCTCCTGAGGTAACTACACTCTATACATATCTCTCCTGAGGTAACTACACTCTATACACATCTCTCCTGAGGTAACTACACTCTACATATCTCTCCTGAGGTAACTACACTCTATACATATCTCTCCTGAGGTAACTACACCCTACATATCTCTCCTCCTGAGGTAACTACACTCTACATATCTCTCCTCCTGAGGTAACTACACTCTATACATATCTCTCCTGAGGTAACTACACTCTATACACATCTCTCCTGAGGTAACTACACCCTACATATCTCTCCTGAGGTAACTACACTCTATACATATCTCTCCTGAGGTAACTACACTCTATACATATCTCTCCTGAGGTAACTACACTCTATACACATCTCTCCTGAGGTAACTACACCCTACATATCTCTCCTGAGGTAACTACACTCTATACATATCTCTCCTGAGGTAACTACACTCTATACATATCTCTCCTGAGGCAACTACACTCTACATATCTCTCCTGAGGCAACTACACTCTATACACATCTCTCCTGAGGTAACTACACTCTATACACATCTCTCCTGAGGTAACTACACTCCACATATCTCTCATGAGGTAACTACACTCCACACATCTCTCCTGAGGTAACTACACTCTACATATCTCTCCTGAGGTAACTACACTCTATACATATCTCTCCTGAGGTAACTACACTCTATACATATCTCTCCTGAGGTAACTACACTCTATACATATCTCTCCTGAGGTAACTACACTCTATACATATCTCTCCTGAGGTAACTACACTCTATACATATCTCTCCTGAGGTAACTACACTCTACATATCTCTCCTGAGGTAACTACACTCTATACATATCTCTCCTGAGGTAACTACTCTCTACATATCTCTCCTGAGGTAACTACACTCTATACATATCTCTCCTGAGGTAACTACTCTCTACATATCTCTCCTGAGGTAACTACACTCTATACATATCTCTCCTGAGGTAACTACACTCTATACATATCTCTCCTCCTCTCTCTTTCTGTCCCTCGCTCTCCTCCGCCTCTCTTTCTGTCCCTCGCTCTCCTCTCTTTCTGTCCCTCGCTCTCCTCTCTTTCTGTCCCTCGCTCTCCTCTCTTTCTGTCCCTCGCTCTCCTCTCTCTTTCTGTCCCTCGCTCTCCTCTCTCTTTCTGTCCCTCGCTCTCCTCTCTCTTTCTGTTCCTCGCTCTCCTCCGCCTCTCTCTTTCTGTCCCTCGCTCTCCTCCTCCTCTCTCTTTCTGTCCCTCGCTCTCCTCCTCCTCTCTCTTTCTGTCCCTCGCTCTCCTCCTCCTCTCTCTTTCTGTCCCTCGCTCTCCTCCTCTCTCTTTCTGTCCCTCGCTCTCCTCCTCTCTCTTTCTGTCTCTCGCTCTCCTCCGCCTCTCCCTTTCTGTCTCTCGCTCTCCTCCTCCTCTCTCTTTCTGTCCCTCGCTCTCCTCCTCTCTCTTTCTGTCTCTCGCTCTCCTCCGCCTCTCCCTTTCTGTCTCTGTCTCTCATCCTCCTCTCTCTTTCTGTCCCTCGCTCTCCTCCGCGTCTCTCTCTTTCTGTCCCTCGCTCTCCTCCTCTTTCTGTCCCTCGCTCTCCTCCGCTTCTCTGTTTCTGTCCCTCGCTCTCCTCCTCTCTTTCTGTCCCTCGCTCTCCTCCGCTTCTCTCTTTCTGTCCCTCGCTCTCCTCCTCTCTCTTTCTGTCCCTCGCTCTCCTCCTCTCTCTTTCTGTCCCTCGCTCTCCTCCTCTCTCTTTCTGTCCCTCGCTCTCCTCCTCTCTCTTTCTGTCCCTCGCTCTCCTCCTCTCTCTTTCTGTCCCTCGCTCTCCTCCTCTCTCTTTCTGTCCCTCGCTCACCTCCTCTCTCTTTCTGTCCCTCGCTCACCTCCTCTCTCTTTCTGTCCCTCGCTCACCTCCTCCGCCTCTCTACATTACATTTGAGTCATTCAGCAGATGTTTTTATGTGACTTACAGTAGTGAGGTCATACATTTGACAAAATACTTCCCCCCCCCACACTGGTCCCCAGTGGGACTCAAACCTACAACCCTGGCAATTTCAAGCACTATGCTCTACCAACTGAGTTACTCTCCTCTCCCTTTCTCTGTCCTCCCTCTCTCCGTCTCTCCTCCCCAGGAGTAGAATGCTGTTGATGTATAATGTGTGATCTCTCCTCCCCAGTAGTAGAATGCTGTTGATGTATAATGTGTGATCTCTCCGTCTCTCCTCCCCAGGTGCAGGCCATCAAGCTGTTGGTACGTTGGCTCCTCGGTATGAAGAACAACCAGTCTAAATCGGCCAACTCCACCCTCCGACTGCTGTCCGCCATGCTGGTCTCAGAGGGAGACCTCACAGAACAGAAGAAGATCAGGTATGTAGAGGTCAGAGGTCCGCCATGCTGGTCTCAGAGGGAGACCTCACAGAACAGAAAAAGATCAGGTATGTAGAGGTCAGAGGTCAGCCATGCTGGTCTCAGAGGGAGTCCTCACAGAACAGAAAAATATCAGGTATGTAGAGGTCAGAGGTCAGACTGCTGTCAGCCATGCTGGTCTCAGAGGGAGACCTCTGGGTCAGGTGTTGAAGGTTAGGGATTAGAGGTCGTTGGTTAAGCGGTCAGGCTAACTGCGTTTTGGGGGGGGATAGGTTACAAAATAGTAATTCATGCTCATTACTCACATCTCTTCCTCCTCCTCTTCCTCCCGCAGTAAGTCAGACATGTCTCGTCTGCGTCTGGCAGCAGGAGGAGCCATCATGAAGCTGGCCCAGGAACCGGTTTACCATGACATCATCACACCGGAACAGTTCCAGCTCTGTGGGCTGGTTATCAACGTAAGACTGTGTGTCGGGGTGGGACTTTAAGGGAACGTTTCTGTCAGGGTGGGACTTTAGGAAACGTTTCTGTCAGACTGTCTGTCAGGGTGGGACTTTAGGAAACGTTTCTGTCAGACTGTCTGTCAGGGTGGGACTTTAGGACACGTTTCTGTCAGGGTGGGACTTAAGGAAACGTTTCTGTCAGGGTGGGACTTTAAGGAAACGTTTCTGTCAGGGTGGGACTTTAGGACACGTTTCTGTCAGGGTGGGACTTTAGGAAACGTTTCTGTCAGGGTGGGACTTTAGGAAACGTTTCTGTCAGGGTGGGACTTTAGGACACGTTTCTGTCAGGGTGGGACTTTAGGACACGTTTCTGTCAGGGTGGGACTTTAGGACACGTTTCTGTCGGGGTGGGACTTTAGGAAACGTTTCTGTCATGGTGGGACTTTAGGACACGTTTCTGTCAGGGTGGGACTTTAGGACACGTTTCTGTCAGGGTGGGACTTTAGGACACGTTTCTGTCAGGGTGGGACTTTAGGACACGTTTCTGTCAGGGTGGGACTTTAGGAAACGTTTCTGTCAGGGTGGGACTTAAGGAAACGTTTCTGTCAGGGTGGGACTTTAGGACACGTTTCTGTCAGGGTGGGACTTTAGGAAACGTTTCTGTCAGGGTGGGACTTTAGGACACGTTTCTGTCAGGGTGGGACTTTAGGACACGTTTCTGTCAGGGTGGGACTTTAGGACACGTTTCTGTCAGGGTGGGACTTTAAGGACACGTTTCTGTCAGGGTGGGACTTTAAGGAAAGGTTTCTGTCAGGGTGGGACTTTAGGACACGTTTCTGTCAGGGTGGGACTTTAGGACACGTTTCTGTCAGGGTGGGACTTTATGAAACGTTTCTGTCAGGGTGGGACTTTAGGAAACGTTTCTGTCAGGGTGGGACTTTAGGACACGTTTCTGTAAGACTGTCTGTCAGGGTGGGACTTTAGGAAACGTTTCTGTCAGGGTGGGACTTTAGGACACGTTTCTGTAAGACTGTCTGTCAGGGTGGGACTTTAGGATACGTTTCTGTCAGGGTGGGACTTTCTGTTTCTGTGTTTTCTGTCCTTGTTGTTGAAGTGTTCTGTCCTTGAAGTGTTCTGTCCTTGAAGTGTTCTGTCCTTGAAGTGTTCTGTCCTTGTTGTTGAAGTGTTCTGTCCTTGAAGTGTTCTGTCCTTGAAGTGTTCTGTCCTTGAAGTGTTCTGTCCTTGAAGTGTTCTGTCCTTGAAGTGTTCTGTCCTTGTTGTTGAAGTGTTCTGTCCTTGTTGTTGCAGTGTTCTGTCCTTGTTGTTGCAGTGTTCTGTCCTTGTTGTTGCAGTGTTCTGTCCTTGTTGTTGAAGTGTTCTGTCCTTGTTGTTGAAGTGTTCTGTCCTTGAAGTGTTCGGTCCTTGTTGTTGAAGTGTTCTGTCCTTGAAGTGTTCTGTCCTTGTTGTTGCAGTGTTATGTCCTTGTTGTTGAAGTGTTCTGTCCTTGTTGTTGAAGTGTTCTGTCCTTGAAGTGTTCTGTCCTTGAAGTGTTCTGTCCTTGAAGTGTTCTGTCCTTGTTGTTGAAGTGTTCTGTCCTTGAAGTGTTCTGTCCTTGAAGTGTTCTGTCCTTGTTGTTGAAGTGTTCTGTCCTTGAAGTGTTCTGTCCTTGTTGTTGAAGTGTTCTGTCCTTGTTGTTGAAGTGTTCTGTCCTTGAAGTGTTCTGTCCTTGTTGTTGCAGTGTTCTGTCCTTGTTGTTGAAGTGTTCTGTCCTTGTTGTTGAAGTGTTCTGTCCTTGTTGTTGCAGTGTTCTGTCCTTGAAGTGTTCTGTCCTTGTTGTTGCAGTGTTCTGTCCTTGTTGTTGAAGTGTTCTGTCCTTGTTGTTGAAGTGTTCTGTCCTTGTTGTTGAAGTGTTCTGTCCTTGTTGTTGCAGTGTTCTGTCCTTGAAGTGTTCTGTCCTTGTTGTTGCAGTGTTCTGTCCTTGTTGTTGAAGTGTTCTGTCCTTGTTGTTGAAGTGTTCTGTCCTTGTTGTTGAATTGTTCTGTCCTTGAAGTGTTCTGTCCTTGAAGTGTTCTGTCCTTGAAGTGTTCTGTCCTTGTTGTTGCAGTGTTCTGTCCTTGTTGTTGAAGTGTTCTGTCCTTGTTGTTGAAGTTTTCTGTCCTTGTTGTTGAAGTGTTCTGTCCTTGTTGTTGAAGTGTTCTGTCCTTGTTGTTGCAGTGTTCTGTCCTTGTTGTTGAAGTGTTCTGTCCTTGTTGTTGCAGTGTTCTGTCCTTGAAGTGTTCTGTCCTTGTTGTTGAAGTGTTCTGTCCTTGTTGTTGAAGTGTTCTGTCCTTGTTGTTGCAGTGTTCTGTCCTTGAAGTGTTCTGTCCTTGTTGTTGAAGTGTTCTGTCCTTGTTGTTGCAGTGTTCTGTCCTTGTTGTTGCAGTGTTCTGTCCTTGAAGTGTTCTGTCCTTGTTGTTGAAGTGTTCTGTGGTCTCCTGCAGGATGAGTGTTACCAGGTGCGTCAGATCTTTGCCCAGAAGTTACACCTGGCTCTGGTCAAGCTGCTCCTCCCGTTAGAGTACCTGGCCGTCTTCTCGCTGTGTGCCAAAGACCCGGTCAAGGAGAGGAGGGCCCACGCCAGACAGTGTCTGCTCAAGAACATCAGTATTAGACGGGAATTCATCAACAACAACCCCCTGACCCACGGTTAGTGAACCGGACCGTAACAACAACCCCCTGACCCACGGTTAGTGAACCGGACCGTAACAACAACCCCCTGGCCCACGGTTAGTGGACCGTAACAACAACCCCCTGGCCCACGGTTAGTGAACCGGACTGTAACAACAACCCCCTGGCCCACGGTTAGTGAACCGGACCGTAACAACAACCCCCTGGCCCACGGTTAGTGAACCGGACCGTAACAACAACCCCCTGGCCCACGGTTAGTGAACCGGGCCGTAACAACAACCCTCTGACCCACGGTTAGTGAACCGGACCGTAACAACAACCCCCTGGCCCACGGTTAGTGAACCGGACCGTAACAACAACCCCCTGGCCCACGGTTAGTGAACCGGGCCGTAACAACAACCCCCTGGCCCACGGTTAGTGAACCGGGCCGTAACAACAACCCCCTGACCCACGGTTAGTGAACCGGACCGTAACAACAACCCCCTGGCCCACGGTTAGTGAACCGGACCGTAACAACAACCCCCTGACCCACGGTTAGTGAACCGGACCGTAACAACAACCCCCTGGCCCACGGTTAGTGAACCGGGCCGTAACAACAACCCCCTGGCCCACGGTTAGTGAACCGGGCCGTAACAACAACCCCCTGGCCCACGGTTAGTGAACCGGACCGTAACAACAACCCCCTGGCCCACGGTTAGTGAACCGGACCGTAACAACAACCCCCTGGCCCACGGTTAGTGGACCGTAACAACAACCCTCTGACCCACGGTTAGTGGACCGGACCGTAACAACAACCCCCTGACCCACGGTTAGTGAACCGGACCGTAACAACAACCCCCTGGCCCACGGTTAGTGAACCGGACCGTAACAACAACCCCCTGGCCCACGGTTAGTGAACCGGGCCGTAACAACAACCCCCTGGCCCACGGTTAGTGAACCGGGCCGTAACAACAACCCCCTGGCCCACGGTTAGTGAACCGGACCGTAACAACAACCCCCTGGCCCACGGTTAGTGAACCGGACCGTAACAACAACCCCCTGGCCCACGGTTAGTGGACCGTAACAACAACCCTCTGACCCACGGTTAGTGGACCGTAACAACAACCCCCTGGCCCACGGTTAGTGAACCGGACCGTAACAACAACCCCCTGGCCCACGGTTAGTGGACCGTAACAACAACCCCCTGGCCCACGGTTAGTGAACCGGACCGTAACAACAACCCCCTGACCCACGGTTAGTGAACCGGACCGTAACAACAACCCCCTGGCCCACGGTTAGTGAACCGGACCGTAACAACTCTGACTGGTGATCACCAGGACACGACTCAACCCCACTGTTAATACATCAGGACACGACTCAACCTCACTGTTAATACATCAGGACACGACTCAACCCCACGACTCAACCCCACTGTTAACACATCAGGACACGACTCAACCCCACTGTTAACACATCAGGACACGACTCAACCCCACTGTTAATGCATCAGGACACGACTCAACCCCACTGTTAATACATCAGGACACGACTCAACCCCACTGTTAATACATCAGGACACGACTCAACCCCACTGTTAATACATCAGGACACGACTCAACCCCACTGTTAATACATCAGGACACGACTCAACCCCACTGTTAATACATCAGGACACGACTCAACCCCACTGAAAATACATCAGGACACGACTCAACCCCACGACTCAACCCCACTGTTAATACATCAGGACACGACTCAACCCCACGACTCAACCCCACTGTTAATACATCAGGACACGACTCAACCCCACTGTTAATACATCAGGACACGACTCAACCCCACTGTTAATACATCGGGACACGACTCAACCCCACGACTCAACCCCACTGTTAATACATCAGGACACGACTCAACCCCACTGTTAATACATCAGGACACGACTCAACCCCACTGTTAATACATCAGGACACAACCCCACGACTCAACCCCACTGTTAATACACCAGGACACGACTCAACCCCACTGTTAATATATCAGGACACGACTCAACCCCACTGTTAATACATCAGGACACGACTCAACCCCACTGTTAATACATCAGGACACTACTCAACCCCACTGTTAAAACATCAGGACACGACTCAACCCCACGACTCAACCCCACTGTTAATACATCAGGACACGACTCAACCCCACTGTTAATACATCAGGACACGACTCAACCCCACGACTCAACCCCACTGTTAATACATCAGGACACGACTCAACCCCACGACTCAACCCCACTGTTAATACATCAGGACACGACTCAACCCCACTGTTAATACATCAGGACACGACTCAACCCCACGACTCAACCCCACTGTTAACACATCAGGACACGACTCAACCCCACTGTTAATACATCAGGACACGACTCAACCCCACTGTTAATACATCAGGACACAACTCAACCCCACGACTCAACCCCACTGTTAACACATCAGGACACAACTCAACCCCACTGTTAACACATCAGGACACGACTCAACCCCACTGTTAATACACCAGGACACGACTCAACCCCACTGTTAATACATCAGGACACGACTCAACCCCACTGTTAATATATCAGGACACGACTCAACCCCACGACTCAACCCCACTGTTAATACATCAGGACACGACTCAACCCCACTGTTAATACATCAGGACACGACTCAACCCCACGACTCAACCCCACTGTTAATACATCAGGACACGACTCAACCCCACGACTCAACCCCACTGTTAATACATCAGGACACGACTCAACCCCACTGTTAATACATCAGGACACGACTCAACCCCACGACTCAACCCCACTGTTAACACATCAGGACACGACTCAACCCCACTGTTAATACATCAGGACACGACTCAACCCCACTGTTAATACATCAGGACACAACTCAACCCCACGACTCAACCCCACTGTTAACACATCAGGACACAACTCAACCCCACTGTTAACACATCAGGACACGACTCAACCCCACTGTTAATACACCAGGACACGACTCAACCCCACTGTTAATACATCAGGACACGACTCAACCCCACTGTTAATATATCAGGACACGACTCAACCCCACGACTCAACCCCACTGTTAATACATCAGGACACGACTCAACCCCACTGTTAATACATCAGGACACGACTCAACCCCACTGTTAATACATCAGGACACGACTCAACCCCACTGTTAATACATCAGGACACGACTCAACCCCACTGTTAATACATCAGGACACGACTCAACCCTACTGTTAATACATCAGGACACGACTCAACCCCACTGTTAATACATCGGGACACGACTCAACCCCACGACTAAACCCCACTGTTAATACATCAGGACACGACCCCACTGTTAATACATCAGGACACGACTCAATCCCACGACTCAACCCCACTGTTAATACATCAGGACACGACTCAACCCCACTGTTAATACATCAGGACACGACTCAACCCCACTGTTAATACATCAGGACACGACTCAACCCCACTGTTAATACATCAGGACACAACTCAACCCCACTGTTAATACATCAGGACACGACTCAACCCCACGACTCAACCCCACTGTTAATACATCAGGACACGACTCAACCCCACTGTTAATACATCAGGACACGACTCAACCCCACTGTTAATACATCAGGACACGACTCAACCCCACGACTCAACCCCACTGTTAATACATCAGGACACGACTCAACCCTACTGTTAATACATCAGGACACGACTCAACCCCACGACTCAACCCCACTGTTAATACATCAGGACACGACTCAACCCCACGACTCAACCCCACTGTTAATACATCAGGACACGACTCCACCCCACTGTTAATACATCAGGACACGACTCAACCCCACTGTTAATCCATCAGGACACGACTCAACCCCACTGTTAACACATCAGGACACGACTCAACCCCACTGTTAATACATCAGGACACGACTCAACCCCACTGTTAATACATCAGGACACGACTCAACCCCACTGTTAATACATCAGGACACGACTCAACCCCACGACTCAACCCCACTGTTAATACATCAGGACACGACTCAACCCCACGACTCAACCCCACTGTTAATACATCAGGACACGACTCAACCCCACTGTTAATACATCAGGACACGACTCAACCCCACGACTCAACCCCACTGTTAATACATCAGGACACGACTCCACCCCACTGTTAATACATCAGGACACGACTCAACCCCACTGTTAATACATCAGGACACGACTCAACCCCACTGTTAATACATCAGGACACGACTCAACCCCACTGTTAATACATCAGGACACGACTCAACCCCACGACTCAACCCCACTGTTAATACATCAGGACACGACTCAACCCCACTGTTAATACATCAGGACACGACTCAACCCCACGACTCAACCCCACTGTTAATACATCAGGACACGACTCAACCCTACTGTTAATACATCAGGACACGACTCAACCCCACGACTCAACCCCACTGTTAATACATCAGGACACGACTCAACCCCACGACTCAACCCCACTGTTAATACATCAGGACACGACTCCACCCCACTGTTAATACATCAGGACACGACTCAACCCCACTGTTAATCCATCAGGACACGACTCAACCCCACTGTTAATATATCAGGACACGACTCAACCCCACTGTTAATACATCAGGACACGACTCAACCCCACTGTTAATACATCAGGACACGACTCAACCCCACTGTTAATACATCAAGACACGACTCAACCCCACTGTTAATACATCAGGACACGACTCAACCCCACTGTTAATACATCAGGACACGACTCAACCCCACTGTTAATACATCAGGACACGACTCAACCCCACTGTTAATACATCAGGACACGACTCAACCCCACTGTTAATACATCAGGACACGACTCAACCCCACTGTTAATACATCAAGACACGACTCAACCCCACTGTTAATACATCAGGACACGACTCAACCCCACTGTTAATACATCAAGACACGACTCAACCCCACTGTTAATACATCAGGACACGACTCAACCCCACTGTTAATACATCAGGACACGACTCAACCCCACAGTTAAAACATCAGGACACGACTCAACCCCACTGTTAATACATCAGGACACGACTCAACCCCACGACTCAACCCCACTGTTAATACATCAGGACACGACTCCACCCCACTGTTAATACATCAGGACACGACTCAACCCCACGACTCAACCCCACTGTTAATACATCAGGACACGACTCCACCCCACTGTTAATACATCAGGACACGACTCAACCCCACTGTTAATACATCAGGACACGACTCAACCCCACTGTTAATACATCAGGACACGACTCAACCCCACGACTCAACCCCACTGTTAATATATCAGGACACGACTCAACCCCACTGTTAATACATCAGGACACGACTCAACCCCACTGTTAATACATCAAGACACGACTCAACCCCACTGTTAATACATCAGGACACGACTCAACCCCACTGTTAATACATCAGGACACGACTCAACCCCACTGTTAAAACATCAGGACACGACTCAACCCCACTGTTAATACATCAGGACACGACTCAACCCCACGACTCAACCCCACTGTTAATACATCAGGACACGACTCCACCCCACTGTTAATACATCAGGACACGACTCAACCCCACGACTCAACCCCACTGTTAATACATCAGGACACGACTCCACCCCACTGTTAATACATCAGGACACGACTCAACCCCACTGTTAATACATCAGGACACGACTCAACCCCACTGTTAATACATCAGGACACGACTCAACCCCACGACTCAACCCCACTGTTAATACATCAGGACACGACTCAACCCTACTGTTAATACATCAGGACACGACTCAACCCCACTGTTAATACATCAGGACACGACTCAACCCCACTGTTAATATATCAGGACACGACTCAACCCCACTGTTAATACATCAGGACACGACTCAACCCCACTGTTAATGCATCAGGACACAACTCAACCCCACTGTTAAAGCATCAGGACACGACTCAACCCCACTGTTAATATCTCAAGACACGACTCAGCCCCACTGTTAATACATCAGGACACGACTCAACCCCACTGTTAATACATCAGGACACGACTCAACCCCACTGAAAATACATCAGGACACGACTCAACCCCACGACTCAACCCCACTGTTAATACATCAGGACACGACTCCACCCCACTGTTAATACATCAGGACACGACTCAACCCCACGACTCAACCCCACTTAACACATCAGGACACGACTCAACCCCACTGTTAATACATCAGGACACGACTCAACCCCACGACTCAACCCCACTGTTAATACATCAGGACACGACTCAACCCCACGACTCAACCCCACTGTTAATACATCAGGACACGACTCAACCCCACTGTTAATACATCAGGACACGACTCAACCCCACGACTCAACCCCACTGTTAACACATCAGGACACGACTCAACCCCACTGTTAATACATCAGGACACGACTCAACCCCACTGTTAATACATCAGGACACAACTCAACCCCACGACTCAACCCCACTGTTAACACATCAGGACACAACTCAACCCCACTGTTAACACATCAGGACACGACTCAACCCCACTGTTAATACACCAGGACACGACTCAACCCCACTGTTAATACATCAGGACACGACTCAACCCCACTGTTAATATATCAGGACACGACTCAACCCCACGACTCAACCCCACTGTTAATACATCAGGACACGACTCAACCCCACTGTTAATACATCAGGACACGACTCAACCCCACTGTTAATACATCAGGACACGACTCAACCCCACTGTTAATACATCAGGACACGACTCAACCCCACTGAAAATACATCAGGACACGACTCAACCCCACTGTTAATACATCAGGACACGACTCAACCCCACTGTTAATACATCAGGACACGACTCAACCCCACTGTTAATACATCAGGACACGACTCAACCCCACTGTTAATACATCAGGACACGACTCAACCCTACTGTTAATACATCAGGACACGACTCAACCCCACTGTTAATACATCGGGACACGACTCAACCCCACGACTAAACCCCACTGTTAATACATCAGGACACGACCCCACTGTTAATACATCAGGACACGACTCAAACGACTCAACCCCACTGTTAATACATCAGGACACGACTCAACCCCACTGTTAATACATCAGGACACGACTCAACCCCACTGTTAATACATCAGGACACGACTCAACCCCACTGTTAATACATCAGGACACAACTCAACCCCACTGTTAATACATCAGGACACGACTCAACCCCACGACTCAACCCCACTGTTAATACATCAGGACACGACTCAACCCTACTGTTAATACATCAGGACACGACTCAACCCCACTGTTAATACATCAGGACACGACTCAACCCCACGACTCAACCCCACTGTTAATACATCAGGACACGACTCAACCCTACTGTTAATACATCAGGACACGACTCAACCCCACGACTCAACCCCACTGTTAATACATCAGGACACGACTCCACCCCACTGTTAATACATCAGGACACGACTCAACCCCACGACTCAACCCCACTGTTAACACATCAGGACACGACTCAACCCCACTGTTAATACATCAGGACACGACTCATCCCCACTGTTAATATATCAGGACACGAGTCAACCCCACTGTTAATACATCAGGACACGACTCAACCCCACTGTTAATACATCAGGACACGACTCAACCCCACGACTCAACCCCACTGTTAATACATCAGGACACGACTCAACCCCACTGTTAATACATCAGGACACGACTCAACCCCACGACTCAACCCCACTGTTAATACATCAGGACACGACTCAACCCTACTGTTAATACATCAGGACACGACTCAACCCCACGACTCAACCCCACTGTTAATACATCAGGACACGACTCCACCCCACTGTTAATACATCAGGACACGACTCAACCCCACGACTCAACCCCACTGTTAACACATCAGGACACGACTCAACCCCACTGTTAATCCATCAGGACACGACTCAATCCCACTGTTAATATATCAGGACACGACTCAACCCCACTGTTAATATATCAGGACACGACTCAACCCCACTGTTAATACATCAGGACACGACTCAACCCCACTGTTAATACATCAAGACACGACTCAACCCCACTGTTAATACATCAGGACACGACTCAACCCCACTGTTAATATATCAGGACACGACTCAACCCCACTGTTAATATATCAGGACACGACTCAACCCCACTGTTAATATATCAGGACACGACTCAACCCCACTGTTAATACATCAGGACACGACTCAACCCCACTGTTAATATATCAGGACACGACTCAACCCCACTGTTAATATATCAGGACACGACTCAACCCCACTGTTAATACATCAGGACACGACTCAACCCCACTGTTAATACATCAAGACACGACTCAACCCCACTGTTAATACATCAGGACACAACTCAACCCCACTGAAAATACATCAGGACAAGACTCAACCCCACTGTTAAAACATCAGGACACGACTCAACCCCACTGTTAATACATCAGGACACGACTCAACCCCACTGTTAATACATCAGGACACGACTCAACCCCACGACTCAACCCCACTGTTAATACATCAGGACATGACTCAACCCCACTGTTAATATATCAGGACACGACTCAACCCCACTGTTAATACATCAGGACACGACTCAACCCCACTGTTAATACATCAAGACACGACTCAACCCCACTGTTAATACATCAGGACACGACTCAACCCCACTGTTAATACATCAGGACACGACTCAACCCCACTGTTAAAACATCAGGACACGACTCAACCCCACTGTTAATACATCAGGACACGACTCAACCCCACGACTCAACCCCACTGTTAATACATCAGGACACGACTCCACCCCACTGTTAATACATCAGGACACGACTCAACCCCACGACTCAACCCCACTGTTAATACATCAGGACACGACTCCACCCCACTGTTAATACATCAGGACACGACTCAACCCCACTGTTAATACATCAGGACACTACTCAACCCCACTGTTAATACATCAGGACACGACTCAACCCCACGACTCAACCCCACTGTTAATACATCAGGACACGACTCAACCCTACTGTTAATACATCAGGACACGACTCAACCCCACTGTTAATACATCAGGACACGACTCAACCCCACTGTTAATATATCAGGACACGACTCAACCCCACTGTTAATACATCAGGACACGACTCAACCCCACTGTTAATGCATCAGGACACAACTCAACCCCACTGTTAAAGCATCAGGACACGACTCAACCCCACTGTTAAAACATCAGGACACGACTCAACCCCACTGTTAATACATCAGGACACGACTCAACCCCACTGTTAATACATCAGGACACGACTCAACCCCACGACTCAACCCCACTGTTAATACATCAGGACATGACTCAACCCCACTGTTAATATATCAGGACACGACTCAACCCCACTGTTAATACATCAGGACACGACTCAACCCCACTGTTAATAAATCAAGACACGACTCAACCCCACTGTTAATACATCAGGACACGACTCAACCCCACTGTTAATACATCAGGACACGACTCAACCCCACTGTTAAAACATCAGGACACGACTCAACCCCACTGTTAATACATCAGGACACGACTCAACCCCACGACTCAACCCCACTGTTAATACATCAGGACACGACTCCACCCCACTGTTAATACATCAGGACACGACTCAACCCCACGACTCAACCCCACTGTTAATACATCAGGACACGACTCCACCCCACTGTTAATACATCAGGACACGACTCAACCCCACTGTTAATACATCAGGACACGACTCAACCCCACTGTTAATACATCAGGACACGACTCAACCCCACGACTCAACCCCACTGTTAATACATCAGGACACGACTCAACCCTACTGTTAATACATCAGGACACGACTCAACCCCACTGTTAATACATCAGGACACGACTCAACCCCACTGTTAATATATCAGGACACGACTCAACCCCACTGTTAATACATCAGGACACGACTCAACCCCACTGTTAATGCATCAGGACACAACTCAACCCCACTGTTAAAGCATCAGGACACGACTCAACCCCACTGTTAATATCTCAAGACACGACTCAGCCCCACTGTTAATACATCAGGACACGACTCAACCCCACTGTTAATACATCAGGACACGACTCAACCCCACTGAAAATACATCAGGACACGACTCAACCCCACGACTCAACCCCACTGTTAATACATCAGGACACGACTCCACCCCACTGTTAATACATCAGGACACGACTCAACCCCACGACTCAACCCCACTTAACACATCAGGACACGACTCAACCCCACTGTTAATACATCAGGACACGACTCAACCCCACTGTTAATATATCAGGACACGACTCAACCCCACTGTTAATATATCAGGACACGACTCAACCCCACTGTTAATACATCAGGACACGACTCAACCCCACTGTTAATACATCAGGACACGACTCAACCCCACTGTTAATACATCAAGACACGACTCAACCCCACTGTTAATACATCAGGACACGACTCAACCCCACTGTTAATACATCAGGACACGACTCAACCCCACGACTCAACCCCACTGTTAATACATCAGGACACGACTCAACCCCACTGTTAATACATCAGGACACGACTCAACCCCACTGTTAATACATCAGGACATGACTCAACCCCACGACTCAACCCCACTGTTAATACATCAGGACACGACTCAACCCCACTGTTAATACATCAGGACACGACTCAACCCCACTGTTAATACATCAAGACACGACTCAACCCCACTGTTAATACATCAGGACACGACTCAACCCCACTGTTAATATATCAGGACACGACTCAACCCCACTGTTAATACATCAGGACACGACTCAACCCCACTGTTAATACATCAAGACACGACTCAACCCCACTGTTAATACATCAGGACACGACTCAACCCCACGACTCAAACCCACTGTTAATACATCAGGACACGACTCAACCCCACTGTTAATACATCAGGACACGACTCAACCCCACGACTCAACCCCACTGTTAATACACCAGGACACGACTCAACCCCACTGTTAATACATCAGGACACGACTCAACCCCACTGTTAAAACATCAGGACACTACTCAACCCCACTGTTAATACATCAGGACACGACTCAACCCCACGACTCAACCCCACGACTCAACCCCACTGTTAATACACCAGGACACGACTCAACCCCACTGTTAATATATCAGGACACGACTCAACCCCACTGTTAACACATCAGGACACGACTCAACCCCACTGTTAATACATCAAGACACGACTCAACCCCACGACTCAACCCCACTGTTAATACATCAGAACACGACTCAACCCCACTGTTAATACATCAGGACACGACTCAACCCCATTGTTAATACATCAGGACAGAAATCTTACTAAGTCCCTCCTCCCTCTCCTCCTTTCCCCTCTCCTCCCTCTCCCTCCTCCCCTCCTCTCTCCTTCTCCCTCCTCCCCTCCTTTCTCCTTCTCCCTCCTCCACTCTCCTCTCCCCTCCTTCTCCCTCCTCCCCTCTCTCCGGCCCTTCTCCCTACACCCCTCTCCTCTCCTCCTTCTCCCTCCTCCCCTCCTCTCTCCTTCTTCTCCCTCCTCCCCTCCTCTCTCCTTCTTCTCCCTCCTCCCCTCCTCTCTCCTTCTTCCTCCTCCCCTCCTTTCTCCTTCTCCCTCCTCCCCTCCTTTCTCCTTCTCCCTCCTCCACTCTCCGCCCCTCTCTTCTCTCCCCCTCTCCTCCTCTCTCCTTCTCCCCCTCTCCGCTCTCCTTCTCCTCCCTCGTCTCCTCTCTCCTTCCCTCCCTCATCTCCTCTCTCCTCCCCTCCTTCTTCTCCTCTCTCCTTCTCCCCCTCTCCTCTCTCCTCTCCTCCTCTCTCCCCCTCTCTCCTCCTCTCCTCCTCTCCCCCTCTCCTCCTCTCCATCTCTCCCCCTCTCCTCCTCTCTCCCCTCCTCTCCTCTCCCCCTCTCTCCCTCTCCTCTCCCCCTCTCCTCTCCCCCTCCTCCTCTCTTCTCCTCCCTCCTCTCCCCCTCCTCTCCCCTCCTCTCCTCTTCTCCTTCTATAGATAAGATGATGTCTCTCCTACCAGAGTATGTGGTTCCTTATATGATCCACCTGTTGGCTCATGACCCAGACTTCACCAAGCCACAGGACTTTGAACAGCTCCGAGACCTCAAGGAGTGAGTGTACACACACACACACACACACACACACACACACACACACAGATGAACAAACACCACCTCTCCTCTTCATCTCTCCTAAACCAGACAGTACATGGCCTCTCCTCAATCAGACAGTACATGGCCTCTCCTCGTCATCTCTCCTAAACCAGACAGTACATGGCCTCTCTTCTTCATCCCTCCTAAACCAGACAGTACATGGCCTCTCCTCTTCATCCCTCCTAAACCAGACAGTACATGGCCTCTCCTCTTCATCCCTCCTAAACCAGACAGTACATGGCCTCTCCTCAATCAGACAGTACATGGCCTCTCCTCTTCATCTCTCCTAAACCAGACAGTACATGGCCTCTCCTCTTCATCTCTCCTAAACCAGACAGTACATGGCCTCTCCTCTTCATCCCTCCTAAACCAGACAGTACATGGCCTCTCCTCAATCAGACAGTACATGGCCTCTCCTCTTCATCTCTCCTCAATCAGACAGTACATGGCTTCTCCTCTTCATCCCTCCTAAACCAGACAGTACATGGCCTCTCCTCAATCGGACAGTACATGGCTTCTCCTCTTCATCCCTCCTAAACCAGACAGTACATGGCTTCTCCTCTTCATCCCTCCTAAACCAGACAGTACATGGCCTCTCCTCAATCAGACAGTACATGGCTTCTCCTCTTCATCCCTCCTAAACCAGACAGTACATGGCCTCTCCTCAATCAGACAGTACATGGCCTCTCCTCTTCATCTCTCCTAAACCAGACAGTACATGCCTCTCCTCTTCATCTCTCCTAAATCAGACAGTACATGGCCTCTCCTCTTCATCCCTCCTAAACCAGACAGTACATGGCCTCTCCTCTTCATTACTCCTAAACCAGACAGTACATGGCCTCTCCTCAATCAGACAGTACATGGCCTCTCCTCTTCATCTCTCCTCAATCAGACAGTACATGGCTTCTCCTCTTCATCCCTCCTAAACCAGACAGTACAAGGCCTCTCCTCTTCATCCCTCCTAAACCAGACAGTACATGGCCTCTCCTCAATCGGACAGTACATGGCTTCTCCTCTTCATCCCTCCTAAACCAGACAGTACATGGCCTCTCCTCTTCATCTCTCCTAAACCAGACAGTACATGGCCTCTCCTCAATCAGACAGTACATGGCTTCTCCTCTTCATCCCTCCTAAACCAGACAGTACATGGCCTCTCCTCAATCAGACAGTACATGGCCTCTCCTCTTCATCCCTCCTAAACCAGACAGTACATGGCCTCTCCTCTTCATCTCTCCTAAACCAGACAGTACATGGCCTCTCCTCAATCAGACAGT
>NC_092165.1:1702967-1740467 GCF_045791955.1 Oncorhynchus clarkii lewisi | reverse complement strand
GATCAATGATAAGGAATATTTAATAAGTATTTAATAAGTTGTCTCCCTCCAGGACCTGATCAATGATAAGGAGTATTTAATAAGTATTTAATAAGTTGTCTCCCTCCAGGACCTGATCAATGATAAGGAGTATTTAATAAGTTGTCTCCCTCCAGGACCGGATCAATGATAAGGAGTATTTAATAAGTATTTAATAAGTTGTCTCCCTCCAGGACCTGATCAATGATAAGGAGTATTTAATAAGTTGTCTCTCTCCAGGACCTGATCAATGATAAGGAGTATTTAATAAGTATTTAATAAGTTGTCTCCCTCCAGGACCTGATCAATGATAAGGAGTATTTAATAAGTTGTCTCCCTCCAGGACCTGATCAATGATAAGGAGTATTTAATAAGTATTTAATAAGTTGTCTCTCTCCAGGACCTGATCAATGATAAGGAGTATTTAATAAGTTGGCTCCCTCCAGGACCTGATCAATGATAAGGAGTATTTAATAAGTATTTAATAAGTTGTCTCCCTCCAGGACCTGATCAATGATAAGGAGTATTTAATAAGTATTTAATAAGTTGTCTCCCTCCAGGACCTGATCAATGATAAGGAGTATTTAATAAGTATTTAATAAGTTGTCTCTCTCCAGGACCTGATCAATGATAAGGAGTATTTAATAAGTTGTCTCCCTCCAGGACCGGATCAACGATAAGGAGTATTTAATAAGTATTTAATAAGTTGTCTCCCTCCAGGACCTGATCAATGATAAGGAGTATTTAATAAGTTGTCTCTCTCCAGGACCTGATCAATGATAAGGAGTATTTAATAAGTATTTAATAAGTTGTCTCCCTCCAGGACCTGATCAATGATAAGGAGTATTTAATAAGTTGTCTCCCTCCAGGACCTGATCAGTGATAAGGAGTATTTAATAAGTATTTAATAAGGTGTCTCCCTCCAGGACCTGATCAATGATAAGGAGTATTTAATAAGTATTTAATAAGTTGTCTCCCTCCAGGACCTGATCAATGATAAGGAGTATTTAATAAGTGGTCCCCTCCAGGACCTGATCAATGATAAGGAGTATTTAATAAGTATTTAATAAGTTGTCTCCCTCCAGGACCTGATCAATGATAAGGAGTATTTAATAAGTATTTAATAAGTTGTCTCCCTGCAGGACCTGATCAATGATAAGGAGTATTTAATAAGTATTTCATAAGTTGTCTCCCTCCAGGACCTGATCAATGATAAGGAGTATTTAATAAGTATTTAATAAGTTGTCTCCCTGCAGGACCTGATCAATGATAAGGAGTATTTAATAAGTATTTAATAAGTTGTCTCCCTCCAGGACCTGATCAATGATAAGGAGTATTTAATAAGTATTTAATAAGTTGTCTCCCTCCAGGACCTGATCAATGATAAGGAGTATTTAATAAGTTGTCTCTCTCCAGGACCTGATCAATGATAAGGAGTATTTAATACATATTTAATAAGTGGTCCCCTCCAGGACCTGATCAATGATAAGGAGTATTTAATACGTATTTAATAAGGTGTCTCTCTCCAGGACCTGATCAATGATAAGGAGTATTTAATAAGTTGTCTCCCTCCAGGACCTGATCAATGATAAGGAGTATTTAATAAGTTGTCTCTCTCCAGGACCTGATCAATGATAAGGAGTATTTAATAAGTATTTAATAAGTTGTCTCCCTCCAGGACCTGATCAATGATAAGGAGTATTTAATAAGTTGTCCCCCTCCAGGACCTGATCAATGATAAGGAGTATTTATTACGTATTTAATAAGTTGTCTCCCTCCAGGACCTGATAAATGATAAGGAGTATTTAATAAGTATTTAATAAGTTGTCTCCCTCCAGGACCTGATCAATGATAAGGAGTATTTAATAAGTATTTAATAAGTTGTCTCTCTCCAGGACCTGATCAATGATAAGGAGTATTTAATACGTTGTCTCCCTCCAGGACCGGATCAATGATAAGGAGTATTTAATAAGTATTTAATAAGTTGTCTCCCTCCAGGACCTGATCAATGATAAGGAGTATTTAATAAGTTGTCTCCCTCCAGGACCTGATCAATGATAAGGAGTATTTAATAAGTATTTAATAAGTTGTCTCCCTCCAGGACCTGATCAGTGATAAGGAGTATTTAATAAGTGGTCCCCTCCAGGACCTGATCAATGATAAGGAGTATTTAATAAGTATTTAATAAGTTGTCTCCCTGCAGGACCTGATCAATGATAAGGAGTATTTAATAAGTATTTAATAAGTTGTCTCCCTCCAGGACCTGATCAATGATAAGGAGTATTTAATAAGTATTTAATAAGTTGTCTCCCTGCAGGACCTGATCAATGATAAGGAGTATTTAATAAGTATTTAATAAGTTGTCTCCCTCCAGGACCTGATCAATGATAAGGAGTATTTAATAAGTATTTAATAAGTTGTCTCCCTCCAGGACCTGATCAATGATAAGGAGTATTTAATAAGTTGTCTCTCTCCAGGACCTGATCAATGATAAGGAGTATTTAATACGTATTTAATAAGTGGTCCCCTCCAGGACCTGATCAATGATAAGGAGTATTTAATACGTATTTAATAAGTGGTCCCCTCCAGGACCTGATCAATGATAAGGAGTATTTAATATGTATTTAATAAGGTGTCTCTCTCCAGGACCTGATCAATGATAAGGAGTATTTAATAAGTTGTCTCCCTCCAGGACCTGATCAATGATAAGGAGTATTTAATAAGTATTTAATAAGTTGTCTCCCTCCAGGACCTGATCAATGATAAGGAGTATTTAATAAGTATTTAATAAGTTGTCTCCCTCCAGGACCTGATCAATGATAAGGAGTATTTAATACGTATTTAATAAGTTGTCTCCCTCCAGGACCTGATCAATGATAAGGAGTATTTAATAAGTATTTAATAAGTTGTCTCCCTCCAGGACCTGATCAATGATAAGGAGTATTTAATAAGTATTTAATAAGTTGTCTCCCTCCAGGACCTGATCAATGATAAGGAGTATTTAATAAGTATTTAATAAGTTGTCTCCCTCCAGGACCTGATCAATGATAAGGAGTATTTAATAAGTTGTCTCCCTCCAGGACCTGATCAATGATAAGGAGTATTTAATAAGTATTTAATAAGTTGTCTCCCTCCAGGACCTGATCAATGATAAGGAGTATTTAATAAGTATTTAATAAGTTGTCTCCCTCCAGGACCTGATCAATGATAAGGAGTATTTAATAAGTATTTAATAAGTTGTCTCTCTCCAGGACCTGATCAATGATAAGGAGTATTTAATAAGTTGTCTCCCTCCAGGACCGGATCAACGATAAGGAGTATTTAATAAGTATTTAATAAGTTGTCTCCCTCCAGGACCTGATCAATGATAAGGAGTATTTAATAAGTTGTCTCTCTCCAGGACCTGATCAATGATAAGGAGTATTTAATAAGTATTTAATAAGTTGTCTCCCTCCAGGACCTGATCAATGATAAGGAGTATTTAATAAGTTGTCTCCCTCCAGGACCTGATCAGTGATAAGGAGTATTTAATAAGTATTTAATAAGGTGTCTCCCTCCAGGACCTGATCAATGATAAGGAGTATTTAATAAGTATTTAATAAGTTGTCTCCCTCCAGGACCTGATCAATGATAAGGAGTATTTAATAAGTGGTCCCCTCCAGGACCTGATCAATGATAAGGAGTATTTAATAAGTATTTAATAAGTTGTCTCCCTCCAGGACCTGATCAATGATAAGGAGTATTTAATAAGTATTTAATAAGTTGTCTCCCTGCAGGACCTGATCAATGATAAGGAGTATTTAATAAGTATTTCATAAGTTGTCTCCCTCCAGGACCTGATCAATGATAAGGAGTATTTAATAAGTATTTAATAAGTTGTCTCCCTGCAGGACCTGATCAATGATAAGGAGTATTTAATAAGTATTTAATAAGTTGTCTCCCTCCAGGACCTGATCAATGATAAGGAGTATTTAATAAGTATTTAATAAGTTGTCTCCCTCCAGGACCTGATCAATGATAAGGAGTATTTAATAAGTTGTCTCTCTCCAGGACCTGATCAATGATAAGGAGTATTTAATACATATTTAATAAGTGGTCCCCTCCAGGACCTGATCAATGATAAGGAGTATTTAATACGTATTTAATAAGGTGTCTCTCTCCAGGACCTGATCAATGATAAGGAGTATTTAATAAGTTGTCTCCCTCCAGGACCTGATCAATGATAAGGAGTATTTAATAAGTTGTCTCTCTCCAGGACCTGATCAATGATAAGGAGTATTTAATAAGTATTTAATAAGTTGTCTCCCTCCAGGACCTGATCAATGATAAGGAGTATTTAATAAGTTGTCCCCCTCCAGGACCTGATCAATGATAAGGAGTATTTATTACGTATTTAATAAGTTGTCTCCCTCCAGGACCTGATAAATGATAAGGAGTATTTAATAAGTATTTAATAAGTTGTCTCCCTCCAGGACCTGATCAATGATAAGGAGTATTTAATAAGTATTTAATAAGTTGTCTCCCTCCAGGACCTGATCAATGATAAGGAGTATTTAATAAGTATTTAATAAGTTGTCTCTCTCCAGGACCTGATCAATGATAAGGAGTATTTAATACGTTGTCTCCCTCCAGGACCGGATCAATGATAAGGAGTATTTAATAAGTATTTAATAAGTTGTCTCCCTCCAGGACTTGATCAATGATAAGGAGTATTTAATAAGTTGTCTCCCTCCAGGACCTGATCAATGATAAGGAGTATTTAATAAGTTGTCTCTCTCCAGGACCTGATCAATGATAAGGAGTATTTAATAAGTATTTAATAAGTTGTCTCCCTCCAGGACCTGATCAATGATAAGGAGTATTTAATAAGTTGTCTCCCTCCAGGACCTGATCAATGATAAGGAGTATTTAATAAGTATTTAATAAGTTGTCTCCCTCCAGGACCTGATCAGTGATAAGGAGTATTTAATAAGTATTTAATAAGGTGTCTCCCTCCAGGACCTGATCAATGATAAGGAGTATTTAATAAGTATTTAATAAGTTGTCTCCCTCCAGGACCTGATCAATGATAAGGAGTATTTAATAAGTGGTCCCCTCCAGGACCTGATCAATGATAAGGAGTATTTAATAAGTATTTAATAAGTTGTCTCCCTCCAGGACCTGATCAATGATAAGGAGTATTTAATAAGTATTTAATAAGTTGTCTCCCTGCAGGACCTGATCAATGATAAGGAGTATTTAATAAGTATTTAATAAGTTGTCTCCCTCCAGGACCTGATCAATGATAAGGAGTATTTAATAAGTATTTAATAAGTTGTCTCCCTGCAGGACCTGATCAATGATAAGGAGTATTTAATAAGTATTTAATAAGTTGTCTCCCTCCAGGACCTGATCAATGATAAGGAGTATTTAATAAGTATTTAATAAGTTGTCTCCCTCCAGGACCTGATCAATGATGAGGAGTATTTAATAAGTTGTCTCTCTCCAGGACCTGATCAATGATAAGGAGTATTTAATACGTATTTAATAAGTGGTCCCCTCCAGGACCTGATCAATGATAAGGAGTATTTAATACGTATTTAATAAGTGGTCCCCTCCAGGACCTGATCAATGATAAGGAGTATTTAATATGTATTTAATAAGGTGTCTCTCTCCAGGACCTGATCAATGATAAGGAGTATTTAATAAGTTGTCTCCCTCCAGGACCTGATCAATGATAAGGAGTATTTAATAAGTATTTAATAAGTTGTCTCCCTCCAGGACCTGATCAATGATAAGGAGTATTTAATAAGTATTTAATAAGTTGTCTCCCTCCAGGACCTGATCAATGATAAGGAGTATTTAATATGTATTTAATAAGTTGTCTCCCTCCAGGACTTGATCAATGATAAGGAGTATTTAATAAGTATTTAATAAGTTGTCTCCCTCCAGGACCTGATCAATGATAAGGAGTATTTAATAAGTATTTAATAAGTTGTCTCCCTCCAGGACCTGATCAATGATAAGGAGTATTTAATAAGTATTTAATAAGTTGTCTCCCTCCAGGACCTGATCAATGATAAGGAGTATTTAATAAGTTGTCTCCCTCCAGGACCTGATCAATGATAAGGAGTATTTAATAAGTATTTAATAAGTTAAGTTGTCTCCCTCCAGGACCTGATCAATGATAAGGAGTATTTAATAAGTATTTAATAAGTTGTCTCCCTCCAGGACCTGATCAATGATAAGGAGTATTTAATAAGTATTTAATAAGTTGTCTCTCTCCAGGACCTGATCAATGATAAGGAGTATTTAATAAGTTGTCTCCCTCCAGGACCTGATCAATGATGAGGAGTATTTAATAAGTATTTAATAAGTTGTCTCCCTCCAGGACTTGATCAATGATAAGGAGTATTTAATAAGTATTTAATAAGTTGTCTCCCTCCAGGACCTGATCAATGATAAGGAGTATTTAATAAGTTGTCTCTCTCCAGGACCTGATCAATGATAAGGAGTATTTAATAAGTGGTCCCCTCCAGGACCTGATCAATGATAAGGAGTATTTAATAAGTATTTAATAAGTTGTCTCCCTCCAGGACCTGATCAATGATAAGGAGTATTTAATAAGTATTTAATAAGTTGTCTCCCTGCAGGACCTGATCAATGATAAGGAGTATTTAATAAGTATTTAATAAGTTGTCTCCCTCCAGGACCTGATCAATGATAAGGAGTATTTAATAAGTATTTAATAAGTTGTCTCCCTGCAGGACCTGATCAATGATAAGGAGTATTTAATAAGTATTTAATAAGTTGTCTCCCTCCAGGACCTGATCAATGATAAGGAGTATTTAATAAGTATTTAATAAGTTGTCTCCCTCCAGGACCTGATCAATGATAAGGAGTATTTAATAAGTTGTCTCTCTCCAGGACCTGATCAATGATAAGGAGTATTTAATACGTATTTAATAAGTTGTCTCCCTGCAGGACCTGATCAATGATAAGGAGTATTTAATAAGTATTTAATAAGTTGTCTCCCTCCAGGACCTGATCAATGATAAGGAGTATTTAATAAGTATTTAATAAGTTGTCTCCCTGCAGGACCTGATCAATGATAAGGAGTATTTAATAAGTATTTAATAAGTTGTCTCCCTCCAGGACCTGATCAATGATAAGGAGTATTTAATAAGTATTTAATAAGTTGTCTCCCTCCAGGACCTGATCAATGATAAGGAGTATTTAATAAGTTGTCTCTCTCCAGGACCTGATCAATGATAAGGAGTATTTAATACGTATTTAATAAGTGGTCCCCTCCAGGACCTGATCAATGATAAGGAGTATTTAATACGTATTTAATAAGGTGTCTCTCTCCAGGACCTGATCAATGATAAGGAGTATTTAATAAGTTGTCTCCCTGCAGGACCTGATCAATGATAATGAGTATTTAATAAGTATTTAATAAGGTGTCTCTCTCCAGGACCTGATCAATGATAAGGAGTATTTAATAAGTATTTAATAAGTTGTCTCCCTCCAGGGCCTGATCAACGATAAGGAGTATTTAATAAGTATTTAATAAGTTGTCTCTCTCCAGGACCTGATCAATGATAAGGAGTATTTAATAAGTATTTAATAAGTTGTCTCCCTCCAGGACCTGATCAATGATAAGGAGTATTTAATAAGTTGTCACCCTCCAGGACCTGATCAATGATAAGGAGTATTTAATAAGTATTTAATAAGTTGTCTCCCTCCAGGACCTGATCAATGATAAGGAGTATTTAATAAGTATTTAATAAGTTGTCTCCCTCCAGGACCTGATCAATGATAAGGAGTATTTAATAAGTATTTAATAAGTTGTCTCCCTCCAGGACCTGATCAATGATAAGGAGTATTTAATAAGGTGTCTCTCTCCAGGACCTGATCAATGATAAGGAGTATTTAATAAGTATTTAATAAGGTGTCTCCCTCCAGGACCTGATCAATGATAAGGAGTATTTAATAAGTATTTAATAAGTTGTCTCCCTGCAGGACCTGATCAATGATAAGGAGTATTTAATAAGTATTTAATAAGTTGTCTCCCTCCAGGACCTGATCAATGATAAGGAGTATTTAATAAGTATTTAATAAGTTGTCTCCCTCCAGGACCTGATCAATGATAAGGAGTATTTAATAAGTTGTCTCTCTCCAGGACCTGATCAATGATAAGGAGTATTTAATACGTATTTAATAAGTGGTCCCCTCCAGGACCTGATCAATGATAAGGAGTATTTAATACGTATTTAATAAGGTGTCTCTCTCCAGGACCTGATCAATGATAAGGAGTATTTAATAAGTTGTCTCCCTGCAGGACCTGATCAATGATAATGAGTATTTAATAAGTATTTAATAAGGTGTCTCTCTCCAGGACCTGATCAATGATAAGGAGTATTTAATAAGTATTTAATAAGTTGTCTCCCTCCAGGGCCTGATCAACGATAAGGAGTATTTAATAAGTATTTAATAAGTTGTCTCTCTCCAGGACCTGATCAATGATAAGGAGTATTTAATAAGTATTTAATAAGTTGTCTCCCTCCAGGACCTGATCAATGATAAGGAGTATTTAATAAGTTGTCACCCTCCAGGACCTGATCAATGATAAGGAGTATTTAATAAGTATTTAATAAGTTGTCTCCCTCCAGGACCTGATCAATGATAAGGAGTATTTAATAAGTATTTAATAAGTTGTCTCCCTCCAGGACCTGATCAATGATAAGGAGTATTTAATAAGTATTTAATAAGTTGTCTCCCTCCAGGACCTGATCAATGATAAGGAGTATTTAATAAGGTGTCTCTCTCCAGGACCTGATCAATGATAAGGAGTATTTAATAAGTATTTAATAAGGTGTCTCTCTCCAGGACCTGATCAATGATAAGGAGTATTTAATAAGTATTTAATAAGTTGTCTCCCTCCAGGGCCTGATCAACGATAAGGAGTATTTAATAAGTATTTAATAAGTTGTCTCTCTCCAGGACCTGATCAATGATAAGGAGTATTTAATAAGTATTTAATAAGTTGTCTCCCTCCAGGACCTGATCAATGATAAGGAGTATTTAATAAGTTGTCACCCTCCAGGACCTGATCAATGATAAGGAGTATTTAATAAGTATTTAATAAGTTGTCTCCCTCCAGGACCTGATCAATGATAAGGAGTATTTAATAAGTATTTAATAAGTTGTCTCCCTCCAGGACCTGATCAATGATAAGGAGTATTTAATAAGTATTTAATAAGTTGTCTCCCTCCAGGACCTGATCAATGATAAGGAGTATTTAATAAGGTGTCTCTCTCCAGGACCTGATCAATGATAAGGAGTATTTAATAAGTATTTAATAAGGTGTCTCCCTCCAGGACCTGATCAATGATAAGTATTTAATAAGTTGTCTCCCTCCAGGACCTGATCAATGATAAGTATTTAATAAGTTGTCTCCCTCCAGGACCTGATCAATGATAAGGAGTATTTAATAAGTTGTCTCCCTCCAGGACCTGATCAATGATAAGGAGTATTTAATAAGTATTTAATAAGTTGTCTCCCTCCAGGACCTGATCAATGATAAGGAGTATTTAATGCGTATTTAATAAGTTGTCTCCCTCCAGGACCTGATCAATGATAAGGAGTATTTAATAAGTATTTAATAAGTTGTCTCTCTCCAGGACCTGATCAATGATAAGGAGTATTTAATAAGTATTTAATAAGTTGTCTCCCTCCAGGACCTGATCAATGATAAGGAGTATTTAATAAGTATTTAATAAGTTGTCTCCCTCCAGGACCTGATCAATGATAAGGAGTATTTAATAAGTTGTCTCCCTCCAGGACCTGATCAATGATAAGGAGTATTTAATAAGTATTTAATAAGTTGTCTCCCTCCAGGACCTGATCAGTGATAAGGAGTATTTAATAAGTGGTCCCCTCCAGGACCTGATCAATGATAAGGAGTATTTAATAAGTATTTAATAAGTTGTCTCCCTGCAGGACCTGATCAATGATAAGGAGTATTTAATAAGTATTTAATAAGTTGTCTCCCTCCAGGACCTGATCAATGATAAGGAGTATTTAATAAGTATTTAATAAGTTGTCTCCCTGCAGGACCTGATCAATGATAAGGAGTATTTAATAAGTATTTAATAAGTTGTCTCCCTCCAGGACCTGATCAATGATAAGGAGTATTTAATAAGTATTTAATAAGTTGTCTCCCTCCAGGACCTGATCAATGATAAGGAGTATTTAATAAGTTGTCTCTCTCCAGGACCTGATCAATGATAAGGAGTATTTAATACGTATTTAATAAGTGGTCTCCCTCCAGGACCTGATCAATGATAAGGAGTATTTAATACGTATTTAATAAGTGGTCCCCTCCAGGACCTGATCAATGATAAGGAGTATTTAATATGTATTTAATAAGGTGTCCCCTCCAGGACCTGATCAATGATAAGGAGTATTTAATAAGTATTTAATTGTCTCCCTCCAGGACCTGATCAATGATAAGGAGTATTTAATAAGTTGTCTCCCTCCAGGACCTGATCAATGATAAGGAGTATTTAATAAGTATTTAATAAGTTGTCTCCCTCCAGGACCTGATCAATGATAAGGAGTATTTAATAAGTATTTAATAAGTTGTCTCCCTCCAGGACCTGATCAATGATAAGGAGTATTTAATACGTATTTAATAAGTTGTCTCCCTCCAGGACTTGATCAATGATAAGGAGTATTTAATAAGTATTTAATAAGTTGTCTCCCTCCAGGACCTGATCAATGATAAGGAGTATTTAATAAGTATTTAATAAGTTGTCTCCCTCCAGGACCTGATCAATGATAAGGAGTATTTAATAAGTATTTAATAAGTTGTCTCCCTCCAGGACCTGATCAATGATAAGGAGTATTTAATAAGTTGTCTCCCTCCAGGACCTGATCAATGATAAGGAGTATTTAATAAGTATTTAATAAGTTGTCTCCCTCCAGGACCTGATCAATGATAAGGAGTATTTAATAAGTATTTAATAAGTTGTCTCCCTCCAGGACCTGATCAATGATAAGGAGTATTTAATAAGTATTTAATAAGTTGTCTCTCTCCAGGACCTGATCAATGATAAGGAGTATTTAATAAGTTGTCTCCCTCCAGGACCGGATCAACGATAAGGAGTATTTAATAAGTATTTAATAAGTTGTCTCCCTCCAGGACCTGATCAATGATAAGGAGTATTTAATAAGTTGTCTCTCTCCAGGACCTGATCAATGATAAGGAGTATTTAATAAGTATTTAATAAGTTGTCTCCCTCCAGGACCTGATCAATGATAAGGAGTATTTAATAAGTTGTCTCCCTCCAGGACCTGATCAGTGATAAGGAGTATTTAATAAGTATTTAATAAGGTGTCTCCCTCCAGGACCTGATCAATGATAAGGAGTATTTAATAAGTATTTAATAAGTTGTCTCCCTCCAGGACCTGATCAATGATAAGGAGTATTTAATAAGTGGTCCCCTCCAGGACCTGATCAATGATAAGGAGTATTTAATAAGTATTTAATAAGTTGTCTCCCTCCAGGACCTGATCAATGATAAGGAGTATTTAATAAGTATTTAATAAGTTGTCTCCCTGCAGGACCTGATCAATGATAAGGAGTATTTAATAAGTATTTCATAAGTTGTCTCCCTCCAGGACCTGATCAATGATAAGGAGTATTTAATAAGTATTTAATAAGTTGTCTCCCTGCAGGACCTGATCAATGATAAGGAGTATTTAATAAGTATTTAATAAGTTGTCTCCCTCCAGGACCTGATCAATGATAAGGAGTATTTAATAAGTATTTAATAAGTTGTCTCCCTCCAGGACCTGATCAATGATAAGGAGTATTTAATAAGTTGTCTCTCTCCAGGACCTGATCAATGATAAGGAGTATTTAATACATATTTAATAAGTGGTCCCCTCCAGGACCTGATCAATGATAAGGAGTATTTAATACGTATTTAATAAGGTGTCTCTCTCCAGGACCTGATCAATGATAAGGAGTATTTAATAAGTTGTCTCCCTCCAGGACCTGATCAATGATAAGGAGTATTTAATAAGTTGTCTCTCTCCAGGACCTGATCAATGATAAGGAGTATTTAATAAGTATTTAATAAGTTGTCTCCCTCCAGGACCTGATCAATGATAAGGAGTATTTAATAAGTTGTCCCCCTCCAGGACCTGATCAATGATAAGGAGTATTTATTACGTATTTAATAAGTTGTCTCCCTCCAGGACCTGATAAATGATAAGGAGTATTTAATAAGTATTTAATAAGTTGTCTCCCTCCAGGACCTGATCAATGATAAGGAGTATTTAATAAGTATTTAATAAGTTGTCTCCCTCCAGGACCTGATCAATGATAAGGAGTATTTAATAAGTATTTAATAAGTTGTCTCTCTCCAGGACCTGATCAATGATAAGGAGTATTTAATACGTTGTCTCCCTCCAGGACCGGATCAATGATAAGGAGTATTTAATAAGTATTTAATAAGTTGTCTCCCTCCAGGACTTGATCAATGATAAGGAGTATTTAATAAGTTGTCTCCCTCCAGGACCTGATCAATGATAAGGAGTATTTAATAAGTTGTCTCTCTCCAGGACCTGATCAATGATAAGGAGTATTTAATAAGTATTTAATAAGTTGTCTCCCTCCAGGACCTGATCAATGATAAGGAGTATTTAATAAGTTGTCTCCCTCCAGGACCTGATCAATGATAAGGAGTATTTAATAAGTATTTAATAAGTTGTCTCCCTCCAGGACCTGATCAGTGATAAGGAGTATTTAATAAGTATTTAATAAGGTGTCTCCCTCCAGGACCTGATCAATGATAAGGAGTATTTAATAAGTATTTAATAAGTTGTCTCCCTCCAGGACCTGATCAATGATAAGGAGTATTTAATAAGTGGTCCCCTCCAGGACCTGATCAATGATAAGGAGTATTTAATAAGTATTTAATAAGTTGTCTCCCTCCAGGACCTGATCAATGATAAGGAGTATTTAATAAGTATTTAATAAGTTGTCTCCCTGCAGGACCTGATCAATGATAAGGAGTATTTAATAAGTATTTAATAAGTTGTCTCCCTCCAGGACCTGATCAATGATAAGGAGTATTTAATAAGTATTTAATAAGTTGTCTCCCTGCAGGACCTGATCAATGATAAGGAGTATTTAATAAGTATTTAATAAGTTGTCTCCCTCCAGGACCTGATCAATGATAAGGAGTATTTAATAAGTATTTAATAAGTTGTCTCCCTCCAGGACCTGATCAATGATGAGGAGTATTTAATAAGTTGTCTCTCTCCAGGACCTGATCAATGATAAGGAGTATTTAATACGTATTTAATAAGTGGTCCCCTCCAGGACCTGATCAATGATAAGGAGTATTTAATACGTATTTAATAAGTGGTCCCCTCCAGGACCTGATCAATGATAAGGAGTATTTAATATGTATTTAATAAGGTGTCTCTCTCCAGGACCTGATCAATGATAAGGAGTATTTAATAAGTTGTCTCCCTCCAGGACCTGATCAATGATAAGGAGTATTTAATAAGTATTTAATAAGTTGTCTCCCTCCAGGACCTGATCAATGATAAGGAGTATTTAATAAGTATTTAATAAGTTGTCTCCCTCCAGGACCTGATCAATGATAAGGAGTATTTAATATGTATTTAATAAGTTGTCTCCCTCCAGGACTTGATCAATGATAAGGAGTATTTAATAAGTATTTAATAAGTTGTCTCCCTCCAGGACCTGATCAATGATAAGGAGTATTTAATAAGTATTTAATAAGTTGTCTCCCTCCAGGACCTGATCAATGATAAGGAGTATTTAATAAGTATTTAATAAGTTGTCTCCCTCCAGGACCTGATCAATGATAAGGAGTATTTAATAAGTTGTCTCCCTCCAGGACCTGATCAATGATAAGGAGTATTTAATAAGTATTTAATAAGTTGTCTCCCTCCAGGACCTGATCAATGATAAGGAGTATTTAATAAGTATTTAATAAGTTGTCTCCCTCCAGGACCTGATCAATGATAAGGAGTATTTAATAAGTATTTAATAAGTTGTCTCTCTCCAGGACCTGATCAATGATAAGGAGTATTTAATAAGTTGTCTCCCTCCAGGACCTGATCAATGATGAGGAGTATTTAATAAGTATTTAATAAGTTGTCTCCCTCCAGGACTTGATCAATGATAAGGAGTATTTAATAAGTATTTAATAAGTTGTCTCCCTCCAGGACCTGATCAATGATAAGGAGTATTTAATAAGTTGTCTCTCTCCAGGACCTGATCAATGATAAGGAGTATTTAATAAGTGGTCCCCTCCAGGACCTGATCAATGATAAGGAGTATTTAATAAGTATTTAATAAGTTGTCTCCCTCCAGGACCTGATCAATGATAAGGAGTATTTAATAAGTATTTAATAAGTTGTCTCCCTGCAGGACCTGATCAATGATAAGGAGTATTTAATAAGTATTTAATAAGTTGTCTCCCTCCAGGACCTGATCAATGATAAGGAGTATTTAATAAGTATTTAATAAGTTGTCTCCCTGCAGGACCTGATCAATGATAAGGAGTATTTAATAAGTATTTAATAAGTTGTCTCCCTCCAGGACCTGATCAATGATAAGGAGTATTTAATAAGTATTTAATAAGTTGTCTCCCTCCAGGACCTGATCAATGATAAGGAGTATTTAATAAGTTGTCTCTCTCCAGGACCTGATCAATGATAAGGAGTATTTAATACGTATTTAATAAGTTGTCTCCCTGCAGGACCTGATCAATGATAAGGAGTATTTAATAAGTATTTAATAAGTTGTCTCCCTCCAGGACCTGATCAATGATAAGGAGTATTTAATAAGTATTTAATAAGTTGTCTCCCTGCAGGACCTGATCAATGATAAGGAGTATTTAATAAGTATTTAATAAGTTGTCTCCCTCCAGGACCTGATCAATGATAAGGAGTATTTAATAAGTATTTAATAAGTTGTCTCCCTCCAGGACCTGATCAATGATAAGGAGTATTTAATAAGTTGTCTCTCTCCAGGACCTGATCAATGATAAGGAGTATTTAATACGTATTTAATAAGTGGTCCCCTCCAGGACCTGATCAATGATAAGGAGTATTTAATACGTATTTAATAAGGTGTCTCTCTCCAGGACCTGATCAATGATAAGGAGTATTTAATAAGTTGTCTCCCTGCAGGACCTGATCAATGATAATGAGTATTTAATAAGTATTTAATAAGGTGTCTCTCTCCAGGACCTGATCAATGATAAGGAGTATTTAATAAGTATTTAATAAGTTGTCTCCCTCCAGGGCCTGATCAACGATAAGGAGTATTTAATAAGTATTTAATAAGTTGTCTCTCTCCAGGACCTGATCAATGATAAGGAGTATTTAATAAGTATTTAATAAGTTGTCTCCCTCCAGGACCTGATCAATGATAAGGAGTATTTAATAAGTTGTCACCCTCCAGGACCTGATCAATGATAAGGAGTATTTAATAAGTATTTAATAAGTTGTCTCCCTCCAGGACCTGATCAATGATAAGGAGTATTTAATAAGTATTTAATAAGTTGTCTCCCTCCAGGACCTGATCAATGATAAGGAGTATTTAATAAGTATTTAATAAGTTGTCTCCCTCCAGGACCTGATCAATGATAAGGAGTATTTAATAAGGTGTCTCTCTCCAGGACCTGATCAATGATAAGGAGTATTTAATAAGTATTTAATAAGGTGTCTCCCTCCAGGACCTGATCAATGATAAGTATTTAATAAGTTGTCTCCCTCCAGGACCTGATCAATGATAAGTATTTAATAAGTTGTCTCCCTCCAGGACCTGATCAATGATAAGGAGTATTTAATAAGTTGTCTCCCTCCAGGACCTGATCAATGATAAGGAGTATTTAATAAGTATTTAATAAGTTGTCTCCCTCCAGGACCTGATCAATGATAAGGAGTATTTAATGCGTATTTAATAAGTTGTCTCCCTCCAGGACCTGATCAATGATAAGGAGTATTTAATAAGTATTTAATAAGTTGTCTCTCTCCAGGACCTGATCAATGATAAGGAGTATTTAATAAGTATTTAATAAGTTGTCTCCCTCCAGGACCTGATCAATGATAAGGAGTATTTAATAAGTATTTAATAAGTTGTCTCTCTCCAGGACCTGATCAATGATAAGGAGTATTTAATAAGTTGTCTCTCTCCAGGACCTGATTAATGATAAGGAGTATTTAATAAGTATTTAATAAGTTGTCTCCCTCCAGGACCTGATTAATGATATGGAGTATTTAATAAGTATTTAATAAGTTGTCTCCCTCCAGGACCTGATCAATGATAAGGAGTATTTAATACGTATTTAATAAGTTGTCTCCCTCCAGGACCTGATCAATGATAAGGAGTATTTAATACGTATTTAATAAGTTGTCTCCCTCCAGGACCTGATCAATGATAAGGAGTATTTAATAAGTATTTAATAAGTTGTCTCCCTCCAGGACCTGATCAATGATAAGGAGTATTTAATACGTATTTAATAAGTTGTCTCCCTCCAGGACCTGATCAATGATAAGGAGTATTTAATAAGTATTTAATAAGTTGTCTCCCTCCAGGACCTGATCAATGATAAGGAGTATTTAATAAGTTGTCTCCCTCCAGGACCTGATCAATGATAAGGAGTATTTAATAAGTATTTAATAAGTTGTCTCCCTCCAGGACCTGATCAATGATAAGGAGTATTTAATAAGTATTTAATAAGTTGTCTCCCTCCAGGACCTGATCAATGATAAGGAGTATTTAATAAGTTGTCTCCCTCCAGGACCTGATCAATGATAAGGAGTATTTAATAAGTTGTCTCCCTCCAGGACCTGATCAATGATAATGAGTATTTAATAAGTATTTAATAAGTTGTCTCTCTCCAGGACCTGATCAATGATAAGGAGTATTTAATAAGTATTTAATAAGTTGTCTCCCTCCAGGACCTGATCAATGATAAGGAGTATTTAATAAGTATTTAATAAGTTGTCTCCCTCCAGCACCTGATCAACGATAAGGAGTATTTAATAAGTTGTCTCTCTCCAGGACCTGATCAATGATAAGGAGTATTTAATAAGTATTTAATACGTTGTCTCCCTCCAGGACTTGATCAATGATAAGGAGTATTTAATAAGTATTTAATAAGCTGTCTCCCTCCAGGACCTGATCAATGATAAGGAGTATTTAATAAGTTGTCTCCCTCCAGGACTTGATCAATGATAAGGAGTTTTTAATAAGTATTTAATAAGTTGTCTCCCTCCAGGACTTGATCAATGATAAGGAGTATTTAATAAGTATTTAATAAGTTGTCTCCCTCCAGGACCTGATCAATTATAAGGAGTATTTAATAAGTATTTAATAAGTTGTCTCCCTCCAGGACTTGATCAATGATAAGGAGTATTTAATAAGTATTTAATAAGTTGTCTCCCTCCAGGACTTGATCAATGATAAGGAGAATTTAATAAGTTGTCTCCCTCCAGGACTTGATCAATGATAAGGAGTTTTTAATAAGTATTTAATAAGTTGTCTCCCTCCAGGACTTGATCAATGATAAGGAGTATTTAATAAGTTGTCTCCCTCCAGGACCTGATCAATGATAAGGATAATTTAATAAGTTGTCTCCCTCCAGGACTTGATCAATGATAAGGAGTTTTTAATAAGTATTTAATAAGTTGTCTCCCTCCAGGACTTGATCAATGATAAGGAGTATTTAATAAGTATTTAATAAGTTGTCTCCCTCCAGGACCTGATCAATGATAAGGAGTATTTAATAAGTTGTCTCCCTCCAGGACCTGATTAATGATAAGGAGTATTTAATAAGTTTTTAATAAGTTGTCTCCCTCCAGGACCTGATTAATGATAAGGAGTATTTAATAAGTATTTAATAAGTTGTCTCCCTCCAGGACCTGATTAATGATAAGGAGTATTTAATAAGTATTTAATAAGTTGTCTCCCTCCAGGACCTGATTAATGATAAGGAGTATTTAATAAGTATTTAATAAGTTGTCTCCCTCCAGGACCTGATCAATGATAAGGAGTATTTATCATCAGAGGCCAGAACGGTGCTGCTGACGGGAAAGGTAAGGAACTCACTCACCTGTTATAATACCTGTTATAGTACCTGTTATAATACCTGCTATAGTACCTGTTATAATACCTGTTATAGTACCTGTAATAATACCTGTATAGTACCTGTTATAATACCTGTATAGTACCTGTATAGTACCTGTTATAATACCTGTTATAATACCTGTTATAATACCTGTATAGTACCTGTATAGTACCTGTTATAGTACCTGTTATAATACCTGTATATAGTACCTGTATAGTACCTGTATAGTACCTGTATAGTACCTGTTATAATACCTGTATAGTACCTGTTATAATACCTGTATATAGTACCTGTTATAATACCTGTATATAGTACCTGTTATAATACATGTTATAATACCTGTTATAGTACCTGTATAGTACCTGTTATAATACCTGTATAGTACCGTTATAGTACCTGTTATAGTACCTGTTATAGTACCTGTTATAATACCTGTATAGTACCTGTTATAGTACCTGTTATAATACCTGTTATAATACCTGTTATAGTACCTGTATAGTACCTGTTATAATACCTGTTATAGTACCTGTTATAGTACCTGTTATAGTACCTGTTATAATACCTGTATAGTACCTGTTATAGTATCTGTATAGTACCTGTTATAATACCTGTATATAGTACCTGTATATAGTACCTGTTATAATACCTGTTATAATACCTGTTATAGTACCTGTTATAGTACCTGTTATGGTACCTGTTATGGTACCTGTATAGTACCTGTATAGTACCTGTTATAGTACCTGTATAGTACCGTTATAGTACCTGTTATAGTACCTGTTATAGTACCTGTTATAGTACCTGTTTAATACCTGTTATAATACCTGTATAGTACCTGTTTAATACCTGTTATAGTACCTGTTATAGTACCTGTTATATTACCAGTACCTGTTATAGTACCTGTTATAGTACCTGTTATAGTACCTGTTATAGTACCTGTTATAGTACCTGTTATAATACCTGTATAGTACCTGTTATAGTACCTGTATAGTACCTGTTATAATACCTGTATATAGTACCTGTATATAGTACCTGTTATAATACCTGTTATAATACCTGTTATAGTACCTGTTATAGTACCTGTTATGGTACCTGTTATGGTACCTGTATAGTACCTGTATAGTACCTGTTATAGTACCTGTAATAATACCTGTATAGTACCTGTATAGTACCGTTATAGTACCTGTTATAGTACCTGTTATAGTACCTGTTATAATACCTGTTATAGTACCTGTTATAGTACATGTACCTGTTATAATACCTGTTATAGTACCTGTTATAGTACCTGTTATAGTACATGTACCTGTTATAGTACCTGTTATAGTACCAGTACCTGTTATAGTACATGTACCTGTTATAATACCTGTTATAGTACCTGTTATAATACCTGTATATAGTACCTGTTATAGTACATGTACCTGTTATAATACCTGTTATAGTACCTGTTAAAGTACCTAATTATATCTTTAATAACCTGTTCTATGTACCTGTATAATATCTAGATTATATCTTAATAACCTCTTCTATGTACCTGTATAATATCTAGATTATATCTTAATAACCTGTTCTATGTACCTGTATAATATCTAGATGATATTTTATTAACCTGTACCTGTTCTATGTACCTGTATAATATCTAGATTATATCTTAATAACCTGTTCTATGTACCTGTATAATATCTATATTATATTTTATTAACCTGTACCTGTTCTATGTACCTGTATAATATCTAGATTATATCTTAATAACCTGTTCTATGTACCTGTATAATATCTAGATTATATCTTAATAACCTGTACCTGTATAATATCTAGATTATATCTTAATAACATGTTCTATGTACCTGTATAATATCTAGATTATATTTTATTAACCTGTACCTGTTCTATGTACCTGTATAATATCTAGATTATATCTTAATAACCTGTTCTATGTACCTGTATAATATCTAGATGATATTTTATTAACCTGTACCTGTTCTATGTACCTGTATAATATCTAGATTATATCTTAATAACCTGTTCTATGTACCTGTATAATATCTAGATTATATCTTATTAACCTGTACCTGTTCTATGTACCTGTATAATATCTAGATTATATCTTAATAACCTGTTCTATGTACCTGTATAATATCTAGATTATATTTTATTAACCTGTACCTGTTCTATGTACCTGTATAATATCTAGATTATATCTTAATAACCTGTTCTATGTACCTGTATAATATCTAGATTATATCTTAATAACCTGTTCTATGTACCTGTATAATATCTAGATTATATCTTAATAACCTGTTCTATGTACCTGTATAATATCTAGATTATATCTTTAATAACCTGTTCTATGTACCTGTATAATATCTAGATTATATCTTAATAACCTGTTCTATGTACCTGTATAATATCTAGATTATATCTTGAATAACCTGTACCTGTATAATATCTAGATTATATTTTAATAACTGTACCTGTTCTATGTACCTGTATAATATCTAGATTATATCTTCATAACCTGTACTATGTACCTGTATAATATCTAGATTATATCTTAATAACCTGTACCTGTATAATATCTAGATTATATCTTAATAACCTGTTCTATGTACCTGTATAATATCTAGATTATATCTTAATAACCTGTTCTATGTACCTGTATACTATCTTAATAACCTGTTCTATGTACCTGTATAATATCTAGATTATATCTTTAATAACCTGTACCTGTATAATATCTAGATTATATCTTAATAACCTGTACCTGTTCTATGTACCTGTATAATATCTAGATTATATCTTAATAACCTGTTCTATGTACCTGTATAATATCTAGATTATATTTTAATAACTGTACCTGTTCTATGTACCTGTATAATATCTAGATTATATCTTAATAACCTGTTCTATGTATTATATCTTAATAACCTGTTCTATGTACCTGTATAATATCTAGATTATATCTTTAATAACCAGTTCATGTTCTATGCCCTCTCTGTCTCTCTCCCCTCCCCCCCTCTCTCTCTCCCCCTCCCCCCCCCCCTCCCCCCCTCCTCTCTCCCCCTCCTCTCTCCCCCCCTCTCCCCCCTCCTCTCTCCCCCCCTCTCTCTCTCCCCCCTCCCCCTCTCCCCCCCCCTCTCTCTCTCTCTCTCTCTCTCCCTCTCTCTCTCTCTCCCCCCTCCTCTCTCTCTCCCCCTCTCTCCCCCCCTCTCTCTCTCTCTCTCCCCCTCTCTCCCCCCCTCTCTCTCTCTCTCCCCCCTCTCTCTCTCCCCCCTCTCTCTCTCTCCCCCTCTCTCTCTCTCCCTCTCTCTCTCTCTCCCCCTCCTCCCTCCCCCCCTCCTCTCTCCCCCCCCCCCCCTCTCTCTCTCTCCCCCCCCCCCCTCTCCTCTCCTCCTCTCTTCCCCCCCTCCCCCCCTCCTCTCCCCAGCCAAAGCCATCTCCTGTCTTGTCTACAGTGAATAAGACCCTGACGGTGCCAGGTAGGAGAGTCTACAACAAGACCACCGGCTCAGACAGCAACACCAGTACCCACTCCCAGCCCAGCTCTCCTGTTACCAAGACCAGGTAACACACCTTAACATAGAGACACCAGTACCCACTCCCAGCCCAGCTCTCCTGTTACCAAGACCAGGTAACACACCTTAACATAGAGACACCAGTACCCACTCCCATCCCAGCTCTCCTGTTACCAAGACCAGGTAACACACCTTAACATAGAGACACCAGTACCCACTCCCAGCCCAGCTCTCCTGTTACCAAGACCAGGTAACACACCTTAACATAGAGACATCAGTACCCACTCCCAGCCCAGCTCTCCTGTTACCAAGACCAGGTAACACACCTTAACATAGAGACACCAGTACCCACTCCCATCCCAGCTCTCCTGTTACCAAGACCAGGTAACACACCTTAACATAGAGACACCAGTACCCACTCCCAGCCCAGCTCTCCTGTTACCAAGACCAGGTAACACACCTTAACATAGAGACACCAGTACCCACTCCCAGCCCAGCTCTCCTGTTACCAAGACCGGGTAACACACCTTAACATAGAGACACCAGTACCCACTCCCAGCCCAGCTCTCCTGTTACCAAGACCAGGTAACACACCTTAACATAGAGACACCAGTACCCACTCCCAGCCCAGCTCTCCTGTTACCAAGACCAGGTAACACACCTTAACATAGAGACACCAGTACCAACTCCCAGCCCAGCTCTCCTGTTACCAAGACCAGGTAACACACCTTAACATAGAGACACCAGTACCCACTCCCAGCCCAGCTCTCCTGTTACCAAGACCAGGTAACACACCTTAACATAAAGACACCAGTACCCACTCCCAGCCCAGCTCTCCTGTTACCAAGACCAGGTAACACACCTTAACATAGAGACATCAGTACCCACTCCCAGCCCAGCTCTCCTGTTACCAAGACCAGGTAACACACCTTAACATAGAGACACCAGTACCCACTCCCATCCCAGCTCTCCTGTTACCAAGACCAGGTAACACACCTTAACATAGAGACACCAGTACCCACTCCCAGCCCAGCTCTCCTGTTACCAAGACCAGGTAACACACCTTAACATAGAGACACCAGTACCCACTCCCAGCCCAGCTCTCCTGTTACCAAGACCGGGTAACACACCTTAACATAGAGACACCAGTACCCACTCCCAGCCCAGCTCTCCTGTTACCAAGACCAGGTAACACACCTTAACATAGAGACACCAGTACCCACTCCCAGCCCAGCTCTCCTGTTACCAAGACCAGGTAACACACCTTAACATAGAGACACCAGTACCAACTCCCAGCCCAGCTCTCCTGTTACCAAGACCAGGTAACACACCTTAACATAGAGACACCAGTACCCACTCCCAGCCCAGCTCTCCTGTTACCAAGACCAGGTAACACACCTTAACATAAAGACACCAGTACCAACTCCCAGCCCAGCTCTCCTGTTACCAAGACCAGGTAACACACCTTAACATAGAGACACCAGTACCAACTCCCAGCCCAGCTCTCCTGTTACCAAGACCAGGTAACACACCTTAACATAGAGACACCAGTACCCACTCCCAGCCCAGCTCTCCTGTTACCAAGACCAGGTAACACACCTTAACATAGAGACACCAGTACCCACTCCCAGCCCAGCTCTCCTGTTACCAAGACCGGGTAACACACCTTAACATAGAGACACCAGTACCCACTCCCAGCCCAGCTCTCCTGTTACCAAGACCAGGTAACACACCTTAACATAGAGACACCAGTACCCACTCCCATCCCAGCTCTCCTGTTACCAAGACCAGGTAACACACCTTAACATAGAGACACCAGTACCCACTCCCATCCCAGCTCTCCTGTTACCAAGACCAGGTAACACACCTTAACATAGAGACACCAGTACCAACTCCCAGCCCAGCTCTCCTGTTACCAAGACCAGGTAACACACCTTAACATAGAGACACCAGTACCCACTCCCAGCCCAGCTCTCCTGTTACCAAGACCAGGTAACACACCTTAACATAGAGACACCAGTACCAACTCCCAGCCCAGCTCTCCTGTTACCAAGACCAGGTAACACACCTTAACATAGAGACACCAGTACCCACTCCCAGCCCAGCTCTCCTGTTACCAAGACCAGGTAACACACCTTAACATAGAGACACCAGTACCCACTCCCAGCCCAGCTCTCCTGTTACCAAGACCAGGTAACACACCTTAACATAGAGACACCAGTACCCACTCCCAGCCCAGCTCTCCTGTTACCAAGACCAGGTAACACACCTTAACATAGAGACACCAGTACCCACTCCCATCCCAGCTCTCCTGTTACCAAGACCAGGTAACACACCTTAACATAGAGACACCAGTACCCACTCCCAGCCCAGCTCTCCTGTTACCAAGACCAGGTAACACACCTTAACATAGAGACACCAGTACCCACTCCCAGCCCAGCTCTCCTGTTACCAAGACCAGGTAACACACCTTAACATAGAGACACCAGTACCCACTCCCATCCCAGCTCTCCTGTTACCAAGACCAGGTAACACACCTTAACATAGAGACACCAGTACCCACTCCCAGCCCAGCTCTCCTGTTACCAAGACCAGGTAACACACCTTAACATAGAGACACCAGTACCCACTCCCAGCCCAGCTCTCCTGTTACCAAGACCAGGTAACACACCTTAACATAGAGACACCAGTACCCACTCCCAGCCCAGCTCTCCTGTTACCAAGACCAGGTAACACACCTTAACATAGAGACACCAGTACCCACTCCCAGCCCAGCTCTCCTGTTACCAAGACCAGGTAACACACCTTAACATAGAGACACCAGTACCCACTCCCAGCCCAGCTCTCCTGTTACCAAGACCAGGTAACACACCTTAACATAGAGACACCAGTACCCACTCCCAGCCCAGCTCTCCTGTTACCAAGACCAGGTAACACACCTTAACATAGAGACACCAGTACCCACTCCCAGCCCAGCTCTCCTGTTACCAAGACCAGGTAACACACCTTAACATAGAGACACCAGTACCCACTCCCATCCCAGCTCTCCTGTTACCAAGACCAGGTAACACACCTTAACATAGAGACACCAGTACCAACTCCCAGCCCAGCTCTCCTGTTACCAAGACCAGGTAACACACCTTAACATAGAGACACCAGTACCCACTCCCAGCCCAGCTCTCCTGTTACCAAGACCAGGTAACACACCTTAACATAGAGACACCAGTACCAACTCCCAGCCCAGCTCTCCTGTTACCAAGACCAGGTAACACACCTTAACATAGAGACACCAGTACCCACTCCCAGCCCAGCTCTCCTGTTACCAAGACCAGGTAACACACCTTAACATAGAGACACCAGTACCCACTCCCAGCCCAGCTCTCCTGTTAACAAGACCAGGTAACACACCTTAACATAGAGACACCAGTACCAACTCCCAGCCCAGCTCTCCTGTTACCAAGACCAGGTAACACACCTTAACATAGAGACACCAGTACCAACTCCCAGCTCTCCTGTTACCAAGACCAGGTAACACACCTTAACATAGAGACACCAGTACCCACTCCCAGCCCAGCTCTCCTGTTACCAAGACCAGGTAACACACCTTAACATAGAGACACCAGTACCCACTCCCAGCCCAGCTCTCCTGTTACCAAGACCAGGTAACACACCTTAACATAGAGACACCAGTACCCACTCCCATCCCAGCTCTCCTGTTACCAAGACCAGGTAACACACCTTAACATAGAGACACCAGTACCCACTCCCAGCCCAGCTCTCCTGTTACCAAGACCAGGTAACACACCTTAACATAGAGACACCAGTACCAACTCCCAGCCCAGCTCTCCTGTTACCAAGACCAGGTAACACACCTTAACATAGAGACATCAGTACCCACTCCCAGCCCAGCTCTCCTGTTACCAAGACCAGGTAACACACCTTAACATAGAGACACCAGTACCAACTCCCAGCCCAGCTCTCCTGTTACCAAGACCAGGTAACACACCTTAACATAGAGACATCAGTACCCACTCCCATCCCAGCTCTCCTGTTACCAAGACCAGGTAACACACCTTAACATAGAGACACCAGTACCCACTCCCAGCCCAGCTCTCCTGTTACCAAGACCAGGTAACACACCTTAACATGGAGACACCAGTACCCACTCCCAGCCCAGCTCTCCTGTTACCAAGACCAGGTAACACACCTTAACATAGAGACACCAGTACCCACTCCCATCCCAGCTCTCCTGTTACCAAGACCAGGTAACACACCTTAACATAAAGACACCAGTACCCACTCCCATCCCAGCTCTCCTGTTACCAAGACCAGGTAACACACCTTAACATAGAGACACCAGTACCCACTCCCATCCCAGCTCTCCTGTTACCTAGACCAGGTAACACACCTTAACATAGAGACATCAGTACCCACTCCCATCCCAGCTCTCCTGTTACCAAGACCAGGTAACACACCTTAACATAGAGACACCAGTACCCACTCCCAGCCCAGCTCTCCTGTTACCAAGACCAGGTAACACACCTTAACATAGAGACACCAGTACCCACTCCCAGCCCAGCTCTCCTGTTACCAAGACCAGGTAACACACCTTAACATAGAGACACCAGTACCCACTCCCAGCCCAGCTCTCCTGTTACCAAGACCAGGTAACACACCTTAACATAGAGACACCAGTACCCACTCCCAGCCCAGCTCTCCTGTTACCAAGACCAGGTAACACACCTTAACATAGAGACACCAGTACCAACTCCCAGCCCAGCTCTCCTGTTACCAAGACCAGGTAACACACCTTAACATAGAGACACCAGTACCCACTCCCAGCCCAGCTCTCCTGTTACCAAGACCAGGTAACACACCTTCAGACTGCTATGCACTGTCTGATTTAGGAGAGATGAAGAGGAGAGGCCATGTACTGTCTGATTTAGGAGAGATGAAGAGGAGAGGCCATGTACTGTCTGATTTAGGAGAGATGAAGAGGAGAGGCCGTGTACTGTCTGATTTAGGAGAGATGAAGAGGAGAGGCATGTACTGTCTGATTTAGGAGAGATGAATAGGAGAGGCATGTACTGTCTGCGGGCTAGAGGCCATGTACCTACTACGGGCTAGTCCTCCTACGGGCTAGTCCTCCTCCTGCGGGCTAGGCCTCCTCCTCCTGCGGGCTAGGCCTCCTCCTCCTGCGGGCTAGGCCTCCTCCTCCTGCGGGCTAGGCCTCCTCCTCCTGCGGGCTAGGCCTCCTCCTCTTGCGGGCTAGGCCTCCTCCTGCGGGCTAGTCCTCCTCCTGCGGGCTAGGCTTCCTAGAAGAAGCATGACACTATAATAATAAAATAAAACATTTTTACACCTGAACACACACCATTAATATAGACATACGCCTAAACTCACACTTCCTGTTGATGTCAATCCCCTTCCTGTCCTGTAGGGATGTTGTGACGGAGTCGTCAGAGGGCGGGGCGAGAGAGAATGAAGAGAACCCTGTTATCACCAAGACGGACGACGGGAAGAAGGTGAGAGAGAAAGGTCTTTGATTCCTCCTGACCTAAACTGACCCCTCAGACCCCCTAAACTGACCCCTCAGACCACCTAAACGGACCTCTCAGACCACCTAAACGGACCCCTCAGACCACCTAAACTGACCCCTCAGACCACCTAAACTGACCCCTCAGACCACCTAAACTGACCTCTCAGACAACCTAAACTGACCCCACAGACCACCTAAACTGACCCCACAGACCTAAACTGACCCCTCAGACCACCTATGTTCACCTCGTCATGTTAGTTCAATTTAACTCTGTGAAACCTCGTCATATTAGTTCATTTAACCCTGTGAAACCTCATCATGTTAGTTCATTTAACTCTGTGAAACCTCGTCATATTAGTTCATTTAACTCTGTGAAACCTCATCATATTAGTTCATTTCACCCTGTGAAACCTCGTCATATTAGTTCATTTAACCCTGTGAAACCTCGTCATATTAGTTCATTTAACTCTGTGAAACCTCGTCATATTAGTTCATTTAACCCTGTGAAACCTCATCATGTTAGTTCATTTAACTCTGAAACCTCGTCATATTAGTTCATTTAACCCTGTGAAACCTCGTCATATTAGTTCATTTAACCCTGTGAAACCTCGTCATATTAGTTCATTTAACCCTGTGAAACCTCGTCATATTAGTTCATTTAACCCTGTGAAACCTCATCATGTTAGTTTATTTAACCCTGTGAAACCTCGTCATATTAGTTAATTTAACCCTGTGAAACCTCATATTAGTTAATTTAACCCTGTGAAACCTCGTCATATTAGTTCATTTAACTCTGTGAAACCTCGTCATATTAGTTCATTTCACCCTGTGAAACCTCGTCATATTAGTTCATTTAACCCTGTGAAACCTCGTCATGTTAGTTCATTTAACTCTGTGAAACCTCGTCATATTAGTTCATTTAACTCTGTGAAACCTCGTCATATTAGTTCATTTAACCCTGTGAAACCTCATATTAGTTCATTTAATTAACTCTGTGAAACCTCGTCATATTAGTTCATTTAACCCTGTGAAACCTCGTCATATTAGTTCATTTAACCCTGTGAAACCTCGTCGTATTAGTTTATTTAACCCTGTGAAACCTCGTCATATTAGTTTATTTAACCCTGTGAAACCTCATATTAGTTCATTTAACCCTGTGAAACCTCGTCATATTAGTTTATTTAACCCTGTGAAACCTCGTCATATTAGTTTATTTAACCCTGTGAAACCTCATATTAGTTCATTTAACCCTGTGAAACCTTGTCATATTAGTTTATTTAACCCTGTGAAACCTCGTCATATTAGTTCATTTAACTCTGTGAAACCTCGTCATATTAGTTCATTTAACCCTGTGAAACCTCGTCATATTAGTTCATTTAACCCTGTGAAACCTCGTCATATTAGTTGATTTAACCCTGTGAAACTTCATGTTAGTTCATTTAACTCTGTGAAACCTCATTAGTTCATTTAATCCTGTGAAACCTCGTCATATTAGTTCATTTAACCCTGTGAAACCTCGTCGTATTAGTTCATTTAACCCTGTGAAACCTCATATTAGTTCATTTAACTCTGTGAAACCTCGTCATATTAGTTCATTTAACCCTGTGAAACCTCGTCATATTAGTTCATTTAACTCTGTGAAACCTCGTCATATTAGTTCATTTAACCCTGTGAAACCTCGTCATATTAGTTCATTTAACTCTGTGAAACATCGTCATATTAGTTCATTTAACTCTGTGAAACCTCATTATTTCATTTAACCCTGTGAAACCTCGTCATATTAGTTCATTTAACCCTGTGAAACCTCATCATGTTAGTTTATTTAACCCTGTGAAACCTCGTCATATTAGTTCATTTAACCCTGTGAAACCTCATATTAGTTTATTTAACCCTGTGAAACCTCATATTAGTTTATTTAACCCTGTGAAACCTCATCATGTTAGTTCATTTAACCCTGTGAAACCTCGTCATATTAGTTCATTTAACTCTGTGAAACCTCATTAGTTCATTTAACCCTGTGAAACCTCATCATGTTAGTTCATTTAACCCTGTGAAACCTCGTCATATTAGTTTATTTAACCCTGTGAAACCTCGTCGTATTAGTTCATTTACCCCTGTGAAACCTCATATTTTTTCCTTCTCTAATTGTGTATATTTTTAACACTTCACATCCTCTCCTCTCTCTCAGGAGGACACAGTGACCTCTGACCTCACCACAGGTGCGTCAACCATCCCCAAACCTCGCCGCGGACGCCCCCCCAAGGCCACACCCTCCCCTCTGGCCAATGAGAAGGAAGGAGGGGCAGGCAAAGGCAGGAAGAGGGCGGCACCTGCCCAGGACTCCGCCCCCTCGGGGGAGCCAAACTCCATCAAGATCCCTAAAGCTGAGGATGTGACGCAGATCCTAGACCTGCAGAGGTGAGGAGAGACAGATCCTAGACCTGGTGAGGGGAGACAGATCCTAGACCTGGTGAGAAGAGACAGATCCTAGACCTGGTGAGGTGAGGGGAGACAGATCCTAGACCTGGTGAGGTGAGACAGATCCTAGACCTGGTGAGGTGAGGGGAGCCAGATCCTAGACCTGGTGAGGTGAGGGGAGCCAGATCCTAGACCTGGTAAGGGGAGGAGAGACAGATCCTAGACCTGGTGAGGGGAGGAGAGACAGATCCTAGACCTGGTGAGGTGAGGGGAGACAGATCCTAGACCTGGTGAGGTGAGGAGAGACAGATCCTAGACCTGGTGAGGTGAGGAGAGACAGATCCTAGACCTGGTGAGGTGAGGAGACAGATCCTAGACCTGGTGAGGTGAGGGGAGCCAGATCCTAGACCTGGTAAGGGGAGGAGAGACAGATCCTAGACCTGGTGAGGTGAGGAGAGACAGATCCTAGACCTGGTGAGGGGAGGAGAGACAAATCCTAGACCTGGTGAGGTGAGGAGAGACAGATCCTAGACCTGGTGAGGTGAGGAGAGACAGATCCTAGACCTGGTGAGGGGAGGAGAGACAAATCCTAGACCTGGTGAGGTGAGGAGAGACAGATCCTAGACCTGGTGAGGGGAGGAGAGACAGATCCTAGACCTGGTGAGGTGAGGAGAGACAGATCCTAGACCTGGTGAGGTGAGGAGAGACAGATCCTAGACCTGGTGAGGTGAGGAGAGACAGATCCTAGACCTGGTGAGGTGAGGAGAGACAGATCCTAGACCTGGTGAGGTGAGGAGAGACAGATCCTAGACCTGGTGAGGTGAGGAGAGACACATCCTAGACCTGGTGAGGTGAGGAGAGACAGATCCTAGACCTGGTGAGGGGAGGAGAGACAGATCCTAGACCTGGTGAGGTGAGGAGAGACAGATCCTAGACCTGGTGAGGTGAGGAGAGACAGATCCTACACATTTCAGCTAAAGAAATTAAACTGTCTATTGTTTTGTTGCTATATAGAATAATAGGGTGTGTGTGTGTGTGTGTACTGTGCAGGTCTCTAAGGTCCTCCCTTCTTGTTTCAGGTAAACAGCAGACCACTGCAGCCCAGATCAAGACCCTAAAGAAACTCTCTCTGTCTCTCTCTCTCTTTCTCTCTCTCTCTCTCTCTTTCTCTCTCTCTTTCTCTCTCTCTTTCTCTCTCTCTTTCTCTCTCTCTTTCTCTCTCTCTGTCTCTCTCTCTCTCTCTGTCTCTCTGTCTCCCTGTCTCTCTCTCCAGCTCTTCAGGCCTCTCTCTCTCTCTCCAGACTCTTCTAGGATGAAAGGCCTTGTAGTCTTGATCTGATTCTCCGTTGTATGTGGGTCTTAATCTCCAAAACATTGTTTTCGTTGCTCTTTATCTTTTGTGGAGCAGTTGTTTTGAAAAGAAATATTTCCAAACCGTTTTAATCTGGTTTTGATTACAAAACAAGTTGTTGCTTATTAAATTCCCCCCCAGGATATATTGCCTCTTCCTCCTCTATCCCCTACTTCCTGTCTCTCTCTGTCCCCTCCTTCCTGTCTCTCTCTCTGTCCCCTCCTTCCTGTCTCTCTCTGTCCCCTCCTTCCTGTCTCTCTCTTCCCCTCCTTCCTGTCTCTCTCTCTGTCCCCTCCTTCCTATCTCTCTCTGTCCCCTCCTTCCTGTCTCTCTCTGTCCCCTCCTTCCTGTCTCTCTCTGTCCCCTCCTTCCTGTCTCTCTCTGTCCCCTCCTTCCTATCTCTCTCTGTCCCCTCCTTCCTGTCTCTCTCTGTCCCCTCCTTCCTGTCTCTCTCTGTCCCCTCCTTCCTGTCTCTCTGTCCCCTCCTTCCTGTCTCTCTCTGTCCCCTCCTTCCTGTCTCTCTCTGTCCCCTCCTTCCTGTCTCTCTGTCCCCTCCTTCCTGTCTCTCTCTGTCCCCTCCTTCCTGTCTCTCTCTGTCCCCTCTTTCCTGTCTTTCTCTCTGTCCCCTCCTTCCTGTCTCTCTCTCTGTCCCCTCCTTCCTGTCTCTCTCTCTGTCCCCTCCTTCCTGTCTCTCTCTCTGTCCCCTCCTTCCTGTCTCTCTCTCTGTCCCCTCCTTCCTCTCTCTCTCTGTCCCCTCCTTCCTGTCTCTCTCTGTCCCCTCCTTCCTGTCTCTCTCTCTGTCCCCTCCTTCCTGTCTCTCTCTCTGTCCCCTCCTTCCTGTCTCTCTATCATCAGTGTGTTTATTTTATATAGTTTAAAACTTGGCTATTATGTACTTAAGCCATATATATATACTGTATGTTTGGCTGTCTGATAAACACACACACACACAGTTCTTTCTCACACTTGTTTGAGGAGGGAAGGGAGGAAGGAGAGAAGGAATTTGGGCACTCTTCAGAGAAAGCGGTGTTACTGCAGGGGTGATGATGAAGAGGCAAACAGGACTTATTTTCCTTTCGATATCTTTTTAGCAGTCAAAACATTGAGAACTTTGAAATTAAAATTTGTATTGAAATTTAAGTCTGTTGGTTAATTACTTGGGGGGGGGGGGGGGGGAGCTTCAGTTGAATGTTACAGCATCTTCTACACATTTGGTCTGAGAAGTGACATTAGAGATACCAGCTGATCTGTGATCGCTTGCTCTCCCCTGGCCTTCCCAGGGAGATGGATTCCAGCTGATCTGTGATCGCTTGCTCTCCCCTGGCCTGCCCAGGGAGATGGATTCCAGCTGATCTGTGATCGCTTGCTCTCCCCTGGCCTTCCCAGGGAGATGGATTCCAGCTGATCTGTGATCGTTTGCTCTCCCCTGGCCTGCCCAGGGAGATGGATTCCAGCTGATCTGTGATCGCTTGCTCTCCCCTGGCCTTCCCAGGGAGATGGATTCCAGCTGATCTGTGATCGCTTGCTCTCCCCTGGCCTTCCCAGGGAGATGGATTCCAGCTGATCTGTGATCGCTTGCTCTCCCCTGGCCTTCCCAGGGAGATGGATTCCAGCTGATCTGTGATCGCTTGCTCTCCCCTGGCCTTACGGTCAATGTTTCTTCTTGCTTGTCTTGAATTAAAGGAAGTATTTTTTTTAACAGAAGGACTTCAGAAAATAAAATGCGATTCTCTTTTACACCTTGCAAGTTTATTTCTATATTTTAGTCAGAAAAGCGTTTTCATTTCTGCCTTGACGTAGATGTTTCAGGATGGGTTTTCACATTTCATTTTTAAGCAGAAAATAAAATCCTTTGTAGATGTAATGCGTTACTTTACTGTGTTATACTTCAGACCAAGAGTCGATTCTCCAATACTTCCGTTTGCTCATCAATTCATGCATCTTGGTTGGAAGTAGGAGATGGAAGGGTGGACAGCAGGTAACCCAGACCTCCAGGAGGTTACTACAGGAGGTGGACAGCAGGTAACCCAGACCTCCAGGAGGTTACTACAGCAGGTAACCCAGACCTCCAGGAGGTTCCTACAGGAGGTGGACAGCAGGTAACCCAGACCTCCAGTAGGTTACTACAGGAGGTGGACTAGACCCCCAGTAGGTTACTACAGCAGGTAGACTAGACCCCCAGTGGGTTACTACAGGAGGTAGACTAGACCCCCAGTGGGTTACTACAGGAGGTAGACTAGACCTCCAGTGGGTTACTACAGGAGGTAGACTAGACCCCCAGTGGGTTACTACAGGAGGTAGACTAGACCCCCAGTATGTTACTACAGGAGGTAGACTAGATCTCCAGTAGGTTACTACAGCAGGTAGACTAGACACCCAGTAGGTTACTACAGGAGGTGGACAGCAGGTAGACTAGACCCCCAGGAGGTAGACTAGACCTCCAGTATGTTACTACAGGAGGTGGACTAGACCCCCAGTAGGTTACTATGGGAGGTGGACAGCGGTACGAGCGTTGGATCAGTCATTTAAAGATCGCTGGTTTGAGACAAAATATCTTTGAAATTGATGAATGTTCCTTTTTTACAAAACCACAGACTGATCTTTAAAGGGATGTGTAAATGTATTAAACACATGAAGACTGGTCCTTAAAGGGATGTGTAAATGTATTAAACACATGAAGACTGATCCTTAAAGGGATGTGTAAATGTATTAAACACATGAAGACTGGTCCTTAAAGGGGATGTGTAAATGTATTAAACACATGAAGACTGGTCCTTAAAGGGGATGTGTAAATGTATTAAACACATGAAGACTGGTCCTTAAAGGGATGTGTAAATGTATTAAACACATGAAGACTGATCCTTAAAGGGATGTGTAAATGTATTAAACACATGAAGACTGATCCTTAAAGGAGACTGTATTAAACACATGCAGACTGGTCCTTAAAGGGATGTATTAAACACATGAAGACTGATCCTTAAAGGGATGTGTAAATGTATTAAAACACATGAAGACTGATCCTTAAAGGGGATGTATTAAACACATGAAGACTGATCCTTAAAGGGGATGTATTAAACACATGAAGACTGGTCCTTAAAGGGATGTGTAAATGTATTAAAACACATGAAGACTGGTCCTTAAAGGGATGTATTAAACACATGAAGACTGGTCCTTAAGGGGATGTGTAAATGTATTAAACACATGAAGACTGGTCCTTAAAGGGATGTATTAAACACATGAAGACTGATCCTTAAAGGGATGTGTAAATGTATTAAACACATGAAGACTGATCCTTAAAGGGATGTGTAAATGTATTAAACACATGAAGACTGATCCTTAAAGGGGATGTATTAAACACATGAAGACTGGTCCTTAAAGGGATGTGTAAATGTATTAAACACATGAATACTTAAAGGGGATGTATTAAACACATGAAGACTGATCCTTAAATGGGATGTATTAAACACATGAAGACTGATCCTTAAAGGGGATGTATTAAACACATGAAGACTGGTCCTTAAAGGGATGTGTAAATGTATTAAACACATGAAGACTGATCCTTAAAGGGATGTGTAAATGTATTAAACACATGAAGACTGATCCTTAAAGGGGATGTATTAAACACATGAAGACTGATCCTTAAAGGGATGTGTAAATGTATTAAACACATGAAGACTGATCCTTAAAGGGGATGTATTAAACACATGAAGACTGGTCCTTAAAGGGATGTGTAAATGTATTAAACACATGAAGACTGATCCTTAAAGGGATGTGTAAATGTATTAAACACATGAAGACTGATCCTTAAAGGGGATGTATTAAACACATGAAGACTGATCCTTAAAGGGGATGTATTAAACACATGAAGACTGGTCCTTAAAGGGATGTGTAAATGTATTAAACACATGAAGACTGATCCTTAAAGGGATGTGTAAATGTATTAAACACATGAAGACTGATCCTTAAAGGGGATGTATTAAACACATGAAGACTGATCCTTAAAGGGGATGTATTAAACACATGAAGACTGATCCTTAAAGGGATGTGTAAATGTATTAAACACATGAAGACTGATCCTTAAAGGGGATGTATTAAACACATGAAGACTGATCCTTAAAGGGATGTGTAAATGTATTAAACACATGAAGACTGATCCTTAAAGGGGATGTATTAAACACATGAAGACTGGTCCTTAAAGGGATGTGTAAATGTATTAAACACATGAAGACTGATCCTTAAAGGGATGTGTAAATGTATTAAACACATGAAGACTGATCCTTAAAGGGGATGTATTAAACACATGAAGACTGATCCTTAAAGGGATGTGTAAATGTATTAAACACATGAAGACTGGTCCTTAAAGGGAAGTGTAAATGTATTAAAACACATGAAGACTGGTCCTTAAAGGGATGTGTAAATGTATTAAACACATGAAGACTGGTCCTTAAAGGGGATGTATTAAACACATGAAGACTGATCCTTAAAGGGATGTATTAAACACATGAAGACTGGTCCTTAAAGGGATGTGTAAATGTATTAAACACATGAAGACTGATCCTTAAAGGGTATGTATTAAACACATGAAGACTGATCCTTAAAGGGGATGTATCAAACACATGAAGACTGGTCCTTAAAGGGATGTGTAAATGTATTAAACACATGAAGACTGGTCCTTAAAGGGGATGTATTAAACACATGAAGACTGATCCTTAAAGGGGATGTATTAAAACTGGTCCTTAAAGGGATGTGTAAATGTATTAAACACATGAAGACTGGTCCTTAAAGGGATGTGTAAATGTATTAAACACATGAAGACTGATCCTTAAAGGGATGTGTAAATGTATTAAAACACATGAAGACTGGTCCTTAAAGGGGATGTGTAAATGTATTAAACACATGAAGACTGATCCTTAAAGGGGATGTATTAAAACTGGTCCTTAAAGGGATGTGTAAATGTATTAAAACACACAAAAACGTAGATTTTCCAGGTTGTTTTTTTAATAAAAGTAAACGTTGACAGTCTCACAATAAATAATCATGCGATTGTACGCCGGCCACACCCCGGTTCAAATATCATTTCAAACCCCTTTTTCTGTGCTAGACTGAGTTTGCTTCACGGGCCAATAAAATACTCCACACCCCTCCCATCTGGCAGACTAAAGCTGAAAGATTTCAAATAGCATCTGGACCCAGGTGTGACGGCTGCTGTTTCCTTCAGAAAACAAATCCAAACTGATAAAAAAAACAAAATGGCAGCCTATCTCCTATACAGTGCACTACTTTTGGCCAGAGACTTATGGGGGGGGTGGGGGGTCTCTACTCTGCCGTGCAGTTCTTTATCTTCTCCGTCGTCATCGTGCTGAAGTGGAACAGGAAGACAGCGAAAAGAGGGAAGAGTCCTTTTTTTTTTTCCTTTATAAAATATAGATCCAGCCGGTAGGTCGGTGGTTTTCTCTGCTGATGAAGAGGTATCTTCTTCGTCGAGAAAGAGACTGTGCACAGGATTCGTCTGGGAAAGAGGAGCGTGAGAGGGATTTGGGGGGGGGGGCGACGACGACGACGCAGGCGTCACTTCACCGGGACATTCGGACGAACTCCCTGGTCGGGCCGACCAAAATAGTAAGCTAGGCAATTTCTTTCCTTCTAGTCGTGAGTAAAACTGAAGCACAGTTTTTAATTATTTTTTTTAACAATATCCAGGAAGTATTCCGCTGTGTATTTGTTAAGAACTAATATTTATTTACAGATAAATCCTCGTCCTCCCGTCTCTCTCCGCCAGTTAGCTCCACCAGGTGAGGTTTATTTACAGATAAATCCTCGTCCTCCCGTCTCTCTCCGCCAGTTGGCTCCACCAGGTGAGGTTTATTTACAGATAAACCCTCGTCCTCCCGTCTCTCTCCGCCAGTTAGCTCCACCAGGTGAGGTTTATTTACAGATAAATCCTCGTCCTCCCGTCTCTCTCCGCCAGTTGGCTCCACCAGGTGAGGTTTATTTACAGATAAATCCTCGTCCTCCCGTCTCTCTCCGCCAGTTGGCTCCACCAGGTGACAGTGGTTCAATGTCGGGCTTCTTAAAAGACGGAAAGTAAGAGTTCATCAAGCGAAGAACCAAAAATAAAGGGATTGGTGGGGGGGGGGGGTGATGTTTGGGCTGAAAGGATACCAGGAAGTGACTTGGACGGGGAGGGCAGGGCTGGAAACTCTAGGACATCAACCCCAGTCAAGGCTCCGTTTGGGCTGTGGTTAGAAGGCATCGGAGGGCACCATAAGGAGATGGGAGATGAGGTCAGAGGGGGTTTCTTGCCGGGTCTCAGTTGTTAAGGAGTAGTTCTGTTGCCGTCTCCACCTCCCAGGATTTAGAAGACAAGGCAGCGATTACAGCGTTCTGTCAGGAGACAGAGAGAGAGACATCACACAGCATTCTGTCAGGAGACAGAGAGAGAGACATCACACAGCATTCTGTCAGGAGAGAGAGAGACATCACACAGCATTCTGTCAG
>NC_092165.1:1665467-1697967 GCF_045791955.1 Oncorhynchus clarkii lewisi | reverse complement strand
GTTGTAGGGAGAGAGGAGGGGTTATAGGGAGAGGGGAGGGGTTATAGGGAGAGGGGAGGGGCGTAACTATGTGTGACTCACCACTGGTCTTTGAGGATGTCCAGACAGATGGCTCCTGTTACTGAGCTGATGTTGGGGTGCCAGATCTTAGTGATGAACCTCACCTGGGGAGAGAGAGAGGTGTTAAACACGAGATAGTAGTGTACCATCATAGTGACTCTTAAAGGGATGTGTTTCTTACCTTGGGACTCTTAAAGGGATGTGTTTCTTACCTTGGGACTCTTAAAGGGATGTGTTTCTTACCTTGGGAGGGTTATTAAAGGGATGTGTTTCTTACCTTGGGAGGGTTATTAAAGGGATGTGTTCTTACCTTGGGAGGGTTATTAAAGGGATGTGTTTCCTACCTTGGGAGGGTTATTAAAGGGATGTGTTTCTTATCTTGCGAGGGTTATTAAAGGGATGTGTTTCTTACCTTGGGAGGGTTAAAGGGATGTGTTTCTTACCTTGGGAGGGTTATTAAAGGGATGTGTTCTTACCTTGGGAGGGTTATTAAAGGGATGTGTTTCCTACCTTGGGAGGGTTATTAAAGGGATGTGTTTCTTATCTTGCGAGGGTTATTAAAGGGATGTGTTTCTTACCTTGGGACTCTTAAAGGGATGTGTTTCTTACCTTGGGAGGGTTATTAAAGGGATGTGTTTCCTACCTTGGGAGGGTTATTAAAGGGATGTGTTTCTTATCTTGCGAGGGTTATTAAAGGGATGTGTTTCTTATCTTGCGAGGGTTATTAAAGGGATGTGTTTCTTACCTTGGGAGGGTTATTAAAGGGATGTGTTTCCTACCTTGGGAGAGTTATTAAAGGGATGTGTTTCTTATCTTGGGAGGGTTATTAAAGGGATGTGTTTCTTATCTTGGGAGGGTTATTAAAGGGATGTGTTTCCTACCTTGGGAGGGTTATTAAAGGGATGTGTTTCCTACCTTGGGAGGGTTATTAAAGGGATGTGTTTCCTACCTTGGGAGGGTTATTAAAGGGATGTGTTTCCTACCTTTGGAGGGTTATTAAAGGGATGTGTTTCTTACCTTGGGAGGGTTATTAAAGGGATGTGTTTCCTACCTTGGGAGGGTTATTAAAGGGATGTGTTTCCTACCTTGGGAGGGTTATTAAAGGGATGTGTTTCCTACCTTTGGAGGGTTATTAAAGGGATGTGTTTCTTACCTTGGGAGGATTATTAAAGGGATGTGTTTCTTACCTTGGGAGGGTTATTAAAGGGATGTGTTTCTTACCTTGGGAGGGTTATTAAAGGGATGTGTTTCCTACCTTGGGAGGGTTATTAAAGGGATGTGTTTCCTACCTCGGGAGGATTAAAGGGATGTGTTTCTTACCTTGGGAGGGTTATTAAAGGGATGTGTTTCTTACCTTGGGAGGGTTATTAAAGGGATGTGTTTCCTACCTTGGGAGGATTAAAGGGATGTGTTTCTTACCTTGGGAGGGTTATTAAAGGGATGTGTTTCTTACCTTGGGAGGATTAAAGGGATGTGTTTCTTACCTTGGGAGGATTAAAGGGATGTGTTTCTTACCTTGGGAGGGTTATTAAAGGGATGTGTTTCCTACCTTGGGAGGGTTAAAGGGATGTGTTTCTTACCTTGGGAGGGTTATTAAAGGGATGTGTTTCTTACCTTGGGAGGGTTATTAAAGGGATGTGTTTCCTACCTTGGGAGGGTTATTAAAGGGATGTGTTTCTTACCTTGGGAGGGTTATTAAAGGGATGTGTTTCCTACCTTGGGAGGGTTATTAAAGGGATGTGTTTCCTACCTTGGGAGGGTTATTAAAGGGATGTGTTTCTTACCTTGGGAGGGTTATTAAATGGATGTGTTTCTTACCTTGGGAGGGTTATTAAAGGGATGTGTTTCTTACCTTGGGAGGGTTATTAAAGGGATGTGTTTCTTACCATGGGAGGGTTATTAAAGGGATGTGTTTCTTACCTTGGGAGGGTTATTAAAGGGATGTGTTTCCTACCTTGGGAGGGTTATTAAAGGGATGTGTTTCTTACCTTGGGAGGGTTATTAAAGGGATGTGTTTCTTACCTTGGGAGGGTTATTAAAGGGATGTGTTTCTTACCTTGGGAGGGTTATTAAAGGGATGTGTTTCCTACCTTGGGAGGGTTATTAAAGGGATGTGTTTCTTACCTTGGGAGGGTTATTAAAGGGGTGTGTTTCTTACCTTGGGACTCTTAAAGGGATGTGTTTCTTACCTTGGGAGGGTTATTAAAGGGATGTGTTTCCTACCTTGGGAGGGTTATTAAAGGGATGTGTTTCCTACCTTGGGACTCTTAAAGGGATGTGTTCTTACCTTGGGAGGGTTATTAAAGGGATGTGTTTCCTACCTTGGGACTCTTAAAGGGATGTGTTTCTTACCTTGGGAGGGTTATTAAAGGGATGTGTTTCCTACCTTGGGAGGGTTATTAAAGGGATGTGTTTCTTACCTTGGGAGGGTTATTAAAGGGATGTGTTTCTTACCTTGGGAGGGTTATTAAAGGGATGTGTTTCTTACCTTGGGAGGGTTATTAAAGGGATGTGTTTCCTACCTTGGGAGGGTTATTAAAGGGATGTGTTTCTTACCTTGGGAGGGTTATTAAAGGGGTGTGTTTCTTACCTTGGGACTCTTAAAGGGATGTGTTTCTTACCTTGGGAGGGTTATTAAAGGGATGTGTTTCCTACCTTGGGAGGGTTATTAAAGGGATGTGTTTCCTACCTTGGGACTCTTAAAGGGATGTGTTCTTACCTTGGGAGGGTTATTAAAGGGATGTGTTTCCTACCTTGGGACTCTTAAAGGGATGTGTTTCTTACCTTGGGAGGGTTATTAAAGGGATGTGTTTCCTACCTTGGGAGGGTTATTAAAGGGATGTGTTTCTTACCTTGGGAGGGTTATTAAAGGGATGTGTTTCTTACCTTGGGAGGGTTATTAAAGGGATGTGTTTCTTACCTTGGGAGGGTTATTAAAGGGATGTGTTTCTTACCTTGGGAGGGTTATTAAAGGGATGTGTTTCTTACCTTGGGAGGGTTATTAAAGGGATGTGTTTCTTACCTTGGGACTCTTAAAGGGATGTGTTTCTTACCTTGGGACTCTTAAAGGGATGTGTTTCCTACCTTGGGAGGGTTATTAAAGGGATGTGTTTCTTACCTTGGGAGGGTTATTAAAGGGATGTGTTTCTTACCTTGGGAGGGTTATTAAAGGGATGTGTTTCTTACCTTGGGAGGGTTAAAGGGATGTGTTTCTTATCTTGGGAGGGTTATTAAAGGGATGTGTTTCTTACCTTGGGAGGGTTATTAAAGGGATGTGTTTCTTACCTTGGGAGGGTTATTAAAGGGATGTGTTTCTTACCTTGGGAGGGTTAAAGGGATGTGTTTCTTACCTTGGGAGGGTTATTAAAGGGATGTGTTTCTTACCTTGGGAGGGTTATTAAAGGGATGTGTTTCTTACCTTGGGAGGGTTATTAAAGGGATGTGTTTCCTACCTTGGGAGGGTTAAAGGGATGTGTTCTTACCTTGGGAGGGTTATTAAAGGGATGTGTTTCCTACCTTGGGAGGGTTAAAGGGATGTGTTCTTACCTTGGGAGGGTTATTAAAGGGATGTGTTCTTACCTTGGGAGGGTTATTAAAGGGATGTGTTTCCTACCTTGGGAGGGTTAAAGGGATGTGTTCTTACCTTGGGAGGGTTATTAAAGGGATGTGTTTCCTACCTTGGGAGGGTTAAAAGGATACGTTTCTGGGATTTTGATTTCCAGTTGAAATCTGCCACCTTAGAAAGGAGAAAAAACAGTGCATATATGATCTGTATTGGTGTATGTGGATGTGTGTGTGAGTGAGCAGGTGTGTGTGTGTGAGCAGGTGTGTGTGAGTGAGCAGGTGTGTGTGAGTGAGCAGGTGTGTGTGTGAGCAGGTGTGTGTGAGTGAGCAGGTGTGTGTGTGTGTGTGTGTGAGTGAGCAGGTGTGTGTGTGTGTGTGAGTGAGCAGGTGTGTGAGTGAGCAGGTGTGTGTGTGTGTGAGTGAGCAGGTGTGTGTGTGTGTGTGTGTGTGTGTCACCTTCGTACGGCGTGTCTGGTGGTCCTGCGATCTCTCCTCGCAACTCTGTGAAGTTTTCATCTACCAGATCCACCTTGATCTGGTTTTTACTCGTCTGTCAGAGAGAGAGAGATGGAGGGAGAGGGATGAGGAGAGAGGGATGGAGAGAGAGAGGGAGGGAAGAGGGATGGAGAGGGAGGGAAGAGGGATGGAGAGAGAGGGAGGGAAGAGGGATGGAGGGAGAGAGAGGGAGGGAAGAGGGATGGAGGGAGAGAGAGGGAGGGAAGAGGGATGGAGGGAGAGAGGGATGAGGAGAGAGGGAAAGATGAGGAGAGAGGGAGGGAGAGGGAGGAAGGGAGGAGGGGAGGGATGAAGGGAGGAGGGGAGGGATGAAGGGAGAGGGATGAAGCGAGGAGGGGAGGGATGAAGAGAGAGGGATGGAGAGAAATTAAGAGGGAGAAGAGAAAGGGAGAGGGATGAAGAGAAAGGGAGAGGGATGAAGAGAAATGAAGAGGGGGAAGAGAGAGGGAGAGTGATGAAGAGGGATGAAGCGAGGAGGGGAGGGATGAAGAGGGAGGGATGAAGGGAGGAGGGGAGGGATGAAGAGAAAGGGAGAGGGATGAAAGGAAATGAAGAGGGGGGAGAGTGAGGGAGAGGGATGAAGAGAAAGGGAGAGGGGTGAAGAGAAAGGTAGAGGGGTGAAGAGAAAGGTAGAGGGGTGAAGAGAAAGGGAGAGGGGTGAAGAGAAAGGTAGAGGGGTGAAGAGAAAGGGAGAGGGGTGAAGAGAAAGGTAGAGGGGTGAAGAGAAAGGTAGAGGGGTGAAGAGAAAGGTAGAGGGGTGAAGAGAAAGGGAGAGGGGTGAAGAGAAAGGGAGAGGGGTGAAGAGAAAGGGAGAGGGGTGAAGAGAAAGGTAGAGGGGTGAAGAGAAAGGGAGAGGGGTGAAGAGAAAGGGAGAGGGGTGAAGAGAAAGGGAGAGGGGTGAAGAGAAAGGGAGAGGGGTGAAGAGAAAGGTAGAGGGGTGAAGAGAAAGGGAGGGGTGAAGAGAAAGGGAGGGGTGAAGAGAAAGGGAGAGGGGTGAAGAGAAAGGGAGAGGGATGAAGGGAAGGGGAGAGGGATGAAGGGAAAGGGAGAGGGGTGAAGAGAAAGGGAGAGGGGTGAAGAGAAAGGGAGAGGGGTGAAGAGAAAGGGAGAGGGGTGAAGAGAAAGGTAGAGGGGTGAAGAGAAAGGGAGAGGGGTGAAGAGAAAGGTAGAGGGGTGAAGAGAAAGGGAGAGGGATGAAGAGAAAGGGAGAGGGGGGAGAGTGAGGGAGAGGGATGAAGGGAAATGAAGAGGGGGGAGAGTGAGGGAGAGGGAGGAAGAGGGATTTAGAGAGATTGTGGTTCTGTAGGACCCTACTCCATTGACAGTCCGTCCATCAGACCCCATCAACACAGTTATAGCAGTAGCCCACTGTCTGCCCCAATACTTCCCTTGTTCTTATTGAAATAGGACATGGGAGATCCACATTTTCATTTAGCAAGCTAAACAACTAAACAGTCTCTCATGATGTGCTATATTAAAGAACTGACAACAGTCTAACTATCTAGCTACAGGGTCCAAAACTTCCTAAATAAATAATGTCTTCATAGCAAAGCCACTAGCTTATTACATAGTGAGAGGGGTGCACCAAGGCAGCTGTCAAACTAGCAGGCTAGCTAACAAGCTAGCTACCCTGTATTAGCTACCTAGCAACACAAGTTTCTCCCTTCAGGTAGTTAGCTAATGTCAGCTACAAAAACGTCAACACAGGGAGGAAAAAACAAACTATTTTTTAGCATCTTGACAACTATTTGGGCTGACACTCGACATTTTGGCGTTAGAGGCTTTTGTTTTTTGTTTGTATGGGGTTTTGTCTTGTTATCTGTCCCAGGCCTGTCCCCTTGGGCTAACATCCGCGATATTTCCTGATCTGTTTCGCCGACACCCTTTCACTTCGCACCGGGCATGTTGTCGCACAATCACCGATAAAGTTGCCCTCGATAGGGCCTCGCTTGTTTTCCGCTGCAGCAGAAACGCAGATTGGATAACACGCAAGCTGACATTTTCCTTTGCATGACAACTTGCAAAAAATAAACAACTACAGTTTTAATTTATCCTGGTTTATAATTTTTTTTAAAGCGATTTGCCATAAGTAACCGTAAATAGTCATAAGGATATTTTTTTATCAAACCTCTTCGCTTTTGAGAACTTCTTTGAACTCCCGTTTGATCCTCTGGACCGCTATATTCGCCATGGCTCTGCCGTCGCCCTCCGTCCAGTAGCGGGATGTTACACCTGGTCGGGCCTCGGTCCACTCCCGTTGCTGTGTGGATATCTTCTGTTACACTCTCCAATCCTCCTCTCTCTCTTTCTCTCTATCACTGTCTATCTCTCTCTCTACCTCTATATCTCTACCTCTCTCTCTCTATCTCTATCTCTCTACCTCTCTATATCTCCCTTTCTCTCTATCACTGTCTATCTCTACCTCTCTCTCTTTCTCTATCTATCTACCTCTCTCTCTCTCTCTCTCTCTCTCTCTCTCTCTCTCTCCTCGGTTTCGTTCACTCTCCTTCTTTCTTTCCCCTCTTCAAAAACACAGCACTCCTTTCTTGAAAATGCGTGCAGCACAGTCTTGTCAGTAACTGAGTCTGGAAATATGAACACAGTTTGGTTTTTTTTTGCCACAGAACTAAGTTACTAGAAAATGTGTATGTCTGTGAAAGGTTGGTTTTGTGGAAATAGCTAGAAAGAGGAACGTTGTTGTTGTTGTTGTCAAGCACTGCTGTATTCCTCTGTTTAGAGTCATGTGATATGATGGGATGGTGTGAATACATCACTTTCTCATCATATGTAACTGTAAATACCACTATTCATATGTAACTTTAATATGACTAAGAAGGTTATATCGGGGCCTGTGTCAAACCACAACTGATACATTGTAGCTGCACACAGTTTAGGAAATTCTCTCTCTGACACACAACACAGTACATTGTCTCTAATTCTCACTCTCTGTCTGTGTGTCTTTGCTACCAGTGTCCTGTATAATAGATTGCCTATTGGTCGAGGGTAAAATCACCGTGGAGTTGACATCTCCAGCATCTTCTCTGTTGTTATGATCTGCTGAACAAGGACAGGCCTGTGTGACACATTTTTCCAGACATCTCTGTCCTTTTTCCGTCAACACGGATGGACTCTATTCAGAGAAAATACAGAGTTATTATTTTTTTTGTATCATTCACTTGAACATGAAGGTCACATGAACAGACTTTTCTGGGGGCATTTTGGGGAAAGAGATGACACAAGAGTTACTGAGTTAATCAGCAGATATTGATTTAGTTGAACACCTAACATGTATTAGGTTATTCTTCATAATATACTCTATCTGTCACCGGGGTGATTGATTGACCATGTATGGTTTGTTTACTTTCCGTACGTCGTCGCGTCTTAACTCGCTCTTGACTTTGATTGGCTGAAATGATATCCCGCTGGATATCTAAACCAATCGGATGTCTGAGACAGTTGAAACGCTGAGTTGGAGAAAAAAAAAACGAAAGTTTCCACGTTACCACAGTCACAAAGTCGTAATTGCTAACCTTATGCATAACCTTAAATAGCATTTTGGTATAATTTATTGCCATACATCTTTACAATATAGCCAGTGTGGTTAAGATTTAAAATACATTTGAAAAAAAGAAATTGTAGAAATAGGCGCTATTTATGACTTTATGGCTGTGGTAACTAGTGACGAGCAAAAACACGAGTTCCCTGTCTACTCGCAGATCTCGCGTGATGTCCGTGACGTGGCTGTCGCGTACTGTATCAAAAGCTTGGGTGTTATCATTAGTTCCCCGTTTTGCAACTAAAACCACCGTTTCTATTGGACAGTATCGGGTAGGTCCCCTCCCGTTTCGTTTGCCTCCGTTTATGGAACGCGTTGCAACAGAATTGGCATAATGAATGAGCCCCTGGAAATCTTCTACTGTACAGAGATGAAAACAGTTTGGCCAGCTGTGGCTTTCTGATAACGTGTCTACAGTCGGGAACGATAACAACAAGAAACATACATTCCCTGGACTCTAAAAGCTGCGTCTGGATCAGTGTGTTCAGGTAAGTGTCGTCTCTCTGTCCCTTCAATAACACAGCAAAACGCAAATGCACTGGCAGCGCTGGGTAAAAGTACTGAATCTACAGGGTAGGGAGCGTAAACGCATCCACACGTAACGAATGAAGTTTTGAATATAACATGGATCAAAAGCTCCAATGCGAAGTTGCACCTCCATTTGGCTAGACTGCACCAACAGATCTGGGTCCAGGCTAGACGGCACCAACAGATCTGGGTCCAGGCTAGACTGCACCAACAGATCTGGGTCCAGGCTAGACAGCACCAACAGATCTGGGTCCAGGCTAGACGGCACCAACAGATCTGGGTCCAGGCTAGACGGCACCAACAGATCTGGGTCCAGGCTAGACGGCACCAACAGATCTGGGTCCAGGCTAGACGGCACCAACAGATCTGGGTCCAGGCTAGACGGCACCAACAGATCTGGGTCCAGGCTAGACGGCACCAACAGATCTGGGTCCAGGCTAGACAGGCACCAACAGATCTGGGTCCAGGCTAGACAGCACCAACAGATCTGGGTCCAGGCTAGACGGCACCAACAGATCTGGGTCCAGGCTAGACTGCACCAACAGATCTGGGTCCAGGCTAGACGGCACCAACAGATCTGGGTCCAGGCTAGACGGCACCAACAGATCTGGGTCCAGGCTAGACGGCACAAACAGATCTGGGTCCAGGCTAGACGGCACCAACAGATCTGGGTCCAGGCTAGACGGCACCAACAGATCTGGGTCCAGGCTAGACGGCACCAACAGATCTGGGTCCAGGCTAGACGGCACCAACAGATCTGGGTCCAGGCTAGACAGCGCCAACAGATCTGGGTCCAGGCTAGACGGCACCAACAGATCTGGGTCCAGGCTAGACAGGCACCAACAGATCTGGGTCCAGGCTAGACAGCACCAACAGATCTGGGTCCAGGCTAGACGGCACCAACAGATCTGGGTCCAGGCTAGACTGCACCAACAGATCTGGGTCCAGGCTAGACGGCACCAACAGATCTGGGTCCAGGCTAGACGGCACCAACAGATCTGGGTCCAGGCTAGACGGCACCAACAGATCTGGGTCCAAGCTAGACGGCACCAACAGATCTGGGTCCAGGCTAGACGGCACCAACAGATCTGGGTCCAGGCTAGACGGCACCAACAGATCTGGGTCCAGGCTAGACGGCACCAACAGATCTGGGTCCACGCTATACGGCACCAACAGAAGTTGTACCTCTATTTGGCTAGACGGCACCAACAGATCTGGGTCCAGGCTAGACGGCACCAACAGATCTGGGTCCAGGCTAGACGGCACCAACAGATCTGGGTCCAGGCTAGACGGCACCAACAGATCTGGGTCCAGGCTAGACGGCACCAACAGATCTGGGTCCAGGCTAGACGGCACCAACAGAAGTTGCACCTATATTTTTCGAGTTTTTACATAAAACGGATCAGAGAACCGAAGTCATGCCGGAAAAGGAAAATTGCGGTGTGACTTAATATGGAGGACCCGACAAGTCAGCCTCTTCCCTGTAAATGTCATGTAAAACTCCCGACAAAAAAATTACTTCACTTCAAATTATCCGCAGTCATGACTTCTGGTTTCAATTACATTTATCAGCCAATTTACAACGCAAATTACTTTTGTGAATGTATAGGTACACAAAATAAGTTTGCCATCTTGCTAGCCAACTCTAGCCTACTAATGTTAGCCTTTTACTAACTGTTAGTGCTGCGTGAACCAGTTGCTATCGTCGCTTAGCTTCCAGCTACAGTAAAGGAAACACACGTTTTGAAATACATAACGCCCCATCTAACCACTTATCAAATAATGTTGCCGGTATATGCGGTTATCTTAGGCCACGTTTTTTTCACTCGTTAATGACAAAGTTTGTTTTCGTTTTTATTATAGTTCCATAATATAAGACAGGAGGACTTTGTCAGCCTAGCTGCTAACTAGTTACAGGTGGGGCGGCAGGGTAGCCTAGTGGTTAGAGAGTTGGACTAGTAACTGAAGACGCAAGTTCAAACCCCCAAGCTGACAAGGTACAAATCTGTCGTTCTGAACAAGGCAGTTAACCCACTGTTCCTAGGCCGCCATTGAAAATAAGAATTTGTTCTTAACTGACTTGCCTAGTTAGATAAAGTTTTTTAAAAAAATAACAATATTGAACTGAAGAGGCTGCTTCAATGTTCTGTTAAAAGGGTGATGTGGCTCTGGAAGCCTAAACCAGCTAGACATTCATCGATTCTCTATTGCTCTACGGTTCTAGAATTTTTTTTTACTTTCACATCAAAATAACTTCACAAATGCAACATTTAAAAAAAAAAACAGTATTTTGTTGAGTGACATGTTTGTGGCCGTTTGTCTTCAGTTGACACACATGTGTTCAGAGACTCAGATAATTCATCAGGTCGTCCACTCTGTCTTCAGTTGACACACAGGTGTTCAGAGACTCAGATAATTCATCAGGTCGTCCACAGGTGTTCAGAGACTCAGATAATTCATCAGGTCGTCCACTCTGTCTTCAGTTGACACACAGGTGTTCAGAGACTCAGATAATTCATCAGGTCGTCCACTCTGTCTTCTGTTGACACACAGGTGTTCAGAGACTCAGATAATTAATCAGGTCGTCCACAGGTGTTCAGAGACTCAGATAATTCATCAGGTCGTCCACTCTGTCTTCAGTTGACACACAGGTGTTCAGAGACTCAGATAATTCATCAGGTCGTCCACAGGTGTTCAGAGACTCAGATAATTCATCAGGTCGTCCACAGGTGTTCAGAGACTCAGATAATTCATCAGGTCGTCCACAGGTGTTCAGAGACTCAGATAATTCATCAGGTCGTCCACAGGTGTTCAGAGACTCAGATAATTCATCAGGTCGTCCACTCTGTCTTCTGTTGACACACAGGTGTTCAGAGACTCAGATAATTCATCAGGTCGTCCACAGGTGTTCAGAGACTCAGATAATTCATCAGGTCGTCCACTCTGTCTTCAGTTGACACACAGGTGTTCAGAGACTCAGATAATTCATCAGGTCGTTCAGAGGTGTTCAGAGACTCAGATAATTCATCAGGTCGTCCACAGGTGTTCAGAGACTCAGATAATTCATCAGGTCGTCCACTCTGTCTTCAGTTGACACACAGGTGTTCAGAGACTCAGGTAATTCATCAGGTCGTCCACAGGTGTTCAGAGACTCAGATAATTCATCAGGTCGTCCACAGGTGTTCAGAGACTCAGATAATTCATCAGGTCGTCCACAGGTGTTCAGAGACTCAGATAATTCATCAGGTCGTCCACAGGTGTTCAGAGACTCAGATAATTCATCAGGTCGTCCACAGGTGTTCAGAGACTCAGATAATTCATCAGGTCGTCCACTCTGTCTTCTGTTGACACACAGGTGTTCAGAGACTCAGATAATTCATCAGGTCGTCCACAGGTGTTCAGAGACTCAGATAATTCATCAGGTCGTCCACTCTGTCTTCCGTCTGTTTTCTCTTAATAACAAGCGCTGTGACATGGAAATACGGTCGTGTGGGAACTCTAACCCTATAATGTAGCCTTTTAAAAGATATATTTTTATTATTTCTAGCCGATATGAAAGATAAGGTCCTTATGCTTTCAAAACCGAAGAGCAAGCGATGCCAGTTAATGTTCAGACCGAGAGGCGGGTCTCTTAACAAACCCCGCCCCCACAGAAGATGCTTTCGTCCAATGACTCGTATGTAATGGAACTGAAAATCATGATCAAGGGCTACAGTGACGTTAGCTAACAGGCTAAGCATCTAACATTTTGCTAACAGGCTAAGCATCTAACATTTTGCTAACAGGCTAAGCATCTAACATTTTGCTAACAGGCTAAGCATCTAACATTTGCTAACAGGCCTAGCATCTAACATTTGCTAACAGGCTAAGCATCTAACATTTTGCTAACAGGCTAAGCATCTAACATTTGCTAACAGGCTTAGCATCTAACATTTGCTAAGCATCTAACATTTGCTAACAGGCTAAGTATCTAACATTTGCTAAGTATCTAACATTTGCTAAGCATCTAACATTTGCTAACAGGCTAAGCATCTACCATTTGCTAAGTATCTAACATTTGCTAAGCATCTAACATTTGCTAACAGGCTTAGCATCTAACATTTGCTAACAGGCTTAGCATCTAACATTTGCTAACAGGCTTAGCATCTAACATTTGCTAACAGGCTTAGCATCTAACATTTGCTAACAGGCTTAGCATCAAACATTTGCTAAGCATCTAACATTTTGCTAACAGGCTTAGCATCTAACATTTGCTAAGCATCTAACATTTGCTAACAGGCTAAGCATCTAACATTTGCTAACAGGCTACGTATCTAACATTTTGCTAACAGGCTAAGCATCTAACATTTGCTAACAGGCTAAGCGTCTAACATTTTGCTAACAGGCTAAGCATCTAACATTTTGCTAACAGGCTAAGCATCTAACATTTGCTAACAGGCTAAGCATCTAACATTTTGCTAACAGGCTAAGCATCAAACATTTGCTAACAGGCCTAGCATCTAACATTTTGCTAACAGGCTAAGCATCTAACATTTTGCTAACAGGCTAAGCGTCTAACATTTTGCTAACAGGCTAAGCATCAAACATTAGCTAACAGGCTAAGCATCTAACATTTTGCCAACAGGCTAAGCATCTAACATTTTGCTAACAGGCTAAGCATCTAACATTTTGCTAACAGGCTAAGCGTCTAACATTTTGCTAACAGGCTAAGCATCAAACATTTGCTAACAGGCTAAGCATCTAACATTTTGCTAACAGGCATTTTGCGTTTTGTTTCCCCATCAGAGACATTCTGTAATTTAACCTTTCTACCTCGCCCCTCCCCTACATGGCCCCTCCCCCTACATGGCCCCTCCCCTACATGGCCCCTCCCCTACATGGCCACTACTCATTAGATTGGTCTCTGTTTTGTTTCTAGGGTGGTAACTAGCTAGGTAGGTAACTATGTACTGATCATTCAGCACAAGTAAAAGGTTCCAGGATCTGTTTTGTTTTACCTGTGAAACCATTTCCTCATTGCTTGTTGTTTGGCCTAAATGAAATGAGAACCACAGTCAGCGACTGTGTAAATAAGTTACACAACGGCCAAGGAAACGTTTATTTTTTAATTTTATGTAACTAGGCAAGTCAGTTAAGAACAAATTCTAGGAACAGTGGGGTTAACTGCCTGTTCAGGGGCAGAACGACAGATTTGTTCCTTGTCAGCTCGGGGGTTTGAACTTGCAACCTTCCGGTTACTAGTCCGACGCTCTAACCACTAGGCTACCCTGCCGCCCCATCTGTAGCCTCTCTGAGCTACTGCACCTGCCAAGAGGTCCGGGCATTTTATGGCACAGGTAGCCAGTGGGCCTGGTCAAAAGTAGGAGGGGGGGGGGCATCTGGTAGCCAGTGGGCCTGGTCAAAAGTAGGAGGGGGGGGGCATCTGGTAGCCAGTGGGCCTGGTCAAAAGTAGGAGGGGGGGGCATCTGGTGGCCACTGGGCCTGGTCAAAAGTAGGGGGGGGGCATCTGGTAGCCAGTGGGCCTGGTCAAATGTAGGAGGGGGGGGGGGCATCTGGTGGCCACTGGGCCTGGTCAAAAGTAGGGGGGGGCATCTGGGATGTCAATATGATCTCCTCTCTGGGGGGGGGGGCATCTGGGATGTCAACGATGTCTCCTCTCATCCCAGGTGTTTGTGTGTGTGTGGTCTCATCCCAGGTGTGTGTGTGTGGTCTCATCCCAGGTGTGTGTGTGTGGTCTCATCCCAGGTGTGTGTGTGTGTGGTCTCATCCCAGGTGTGTGTGTGTGTGGTCTCATCCCAGGTGTGTGTGTGGTCTCATCCCAGGTGTGTGTGTTTTGTCAGGTGATCGTAATGGCGGAGGGAGGCTTTGACCCCTGTGAGTGCATCTGCACCCAGGAGCACGCCATGAGACGACTCATCAACCTGGTAAGAGTGTGTGTGTGTGTGTCTGTCTGTGTGTGTGTGTGTGTGTGTGTGTGTGTCTGTGTGATGGAGAGAGATTCCTGTGAAACTGTGTCTTCATTTACCCCAATCCACGTCATCATTCAATCTGACTAAGACTGACGGCAGGATGCAGCATGACCCTGATGGGGGGGGGGGGGGGGGGCACTTGTTCCCTTCCCTCAGTACATTAGATATAGTTTGCTCATGCCTCGACCAACCCAGTCTTTTTTTAAATTTGAGAGAGATTTGTACATCGTTAATGTATACAGACATAATATGACATTTGTCTTTACTGTTTTGAAACCTCTGTATGTGTAATGTTTACTGTTAATTTTTATTGTTTATTTCACTTTATATATACACTTTGTATGTTGTCTACCTCACTTGCTTTGGCAATGTTAACACATGTTTCCCATGCCAATAAAGCCCTTGAATTGAATTGAATTGAATTGAGAGAGAGACAGAGAGAGAGAGAGAGAGAGAGAGAGGGAGAGAGAGAGAAAGGCGAGAGACACAAGGAGGGAAGGGGGGAAGGGAAAAGTGTGTGGGACTGTGGAGGCTCTGAGCCAGCAGCATATCCTGGTTCCTGCTGTCTGTCTCTCTGTGTTTGTCTTGAGGACTGACAGACAGACACACACGCGGTTACGCGCACAGATAGACACACACACACACACACACACACACACATAGATGGTGTCTCTCTCTCTTTCTGTGCTTCAAGGTAGTGATTAGAATGTTGCAACAATGGAATGCTGGGAGGCGGGGGTGTAAAGCTGTTTTAGAATGCGCTCCAGTCAACCAGGCCATCTCATTGGTCCCTGTGTACAGGTGTGTCTATGTGGCCAGCTGTCATTGGTCCAGCACAACCATGAGAGTTTCGTCATTTGCCTACAGACAGAGCGGGACCCTGAACCACAGCTTAGTCCTTAACTTCCTGGGAGTTGTCCAATATATTATTTTAATGAACATACAGAGATTTCTAAGTATATATAGATACAGACTTATGTTGAGTTATGATGTACATGTACACTAACGTTTAAAAGTTTTTGGGTCACTTAGAAATATCCTTGTTTTTGAAAGAAAAGCAAAAACATTTTTGTCAATTTTTAAATGACATCAAATTGAGCAGAAACACAGTGTCGACGTTGTTAATGTTGAAAATGACTATTGTAGCTGGAAACGGCAGATTTTTAATGGAATATCTACATAGACGTACAGAGACCCATTATCAGCAACTATCACTCCTGTGTTCCAATGGCACGTTGTGTTAGCTAATCCAAGTTTATCATTTTAAAAAGGCTAATTGATCATTAGAAAACACCTTTTGCAATTATGTTAGCACAGCTGAAAACTGTTGTACTGATTTGAAGAAGCAATAAAACTGGCCTTCTTTAGACTAGTTGAGTATCTGGAGCATCAGCATTTGTGGGTTCGATTACAGACTTAAAATGGCCAGAAATAAAGACCTTTCTTCTGAAACTCGTCAGTCTATTTTTGTTCTGAGAAATGAAGGCTATTCCACGTGAGAACTTGCCAGGAAACTGGAGATCTCGTACAACGCTGTGTACTACTCCCTTCACAGAGCAGCGCAAACTGGCTCTAACCAGAATAGAAAGAGGAGTGGGAGGCCCCGGTGCACAACTGAGCAAGAGGACAAGTACATTAGAGTGTCTAGTTTGAGAAACAGATGCCTCACAAGTCCTCAACTGGCAGCTTCATTAAATAGTACCTGCAAAACATTAGTCTCCACGCCAACAGTGAAGAGGCGACTCTGGGATGCTGGCCTTCTAGGCAGAGTTCCTCTGTCCAGTCTCAACGTCAACAGTGAAGAGGAGACTCCGGGATGCTGGCCTTCTAGGCAGAGTTCCTCTGTCCAGTCTCAACGTCAACAGTGAAGAGGAGACTCCGGGATGCTGGCCTTCTAGGCAGAGTTCCTCTGTCCAGTCTCAACGTCAACAGTGAAGAGGAGACTCCGGGATGCTGGCCTTCTAGGCAGAGTTCCTCTGTCCAGTCTCAACGTCAACAGTGAAGAGGCGACTCCGGGATACTGGCCTTCTAGGCAGAGTTCCTCTGTCCAGTCTCAACGCCAACAGTGAAGAGGCGACTCCGGGATGCTGGCCTTCTAGGCAGAGCTCCTCTGTCCAGTCTCAACGTCAACAGTGAAGAGGCGACTCCGGGATGCTGGTCTTCTAGGCAGAGTTCCTCTGTCCAGTCTCAACGTCAACAGTGAAGAGGAGACTCCGGGATGCTGACCTTCTAGGCAGAGTTCCTCTGTCCAGTCTCAACGTCAACAGTGAAGAGGCGACTCCGGGATACTGGCCTTCTAGGCAGAGTTCCTCTGTCCAGTCTCAACGTCAACAGTGAAGAGGCGACTCCGGGATGCTGGCCTTCTAGGCAGAGTTCCTCTGTCCAGTCTCAACGTCAACAGTGAAGAGGCGACTCCGGGATGCTGACCTTCTAGGCAGAGTTCCTCTGTCCAGTCTCAACGTCAACAGTGAAGAGGCGACTCCGGGATGCTGGCCTTCTAGGCAGAGCTCCTCTGTCCAGTCTCAACGTCAACAGTGAAGAGGCGACTCCGGGATGCTGGCCTTCTAGGCAGAGTTCCTCTGTCCAGTCTCAACGTCAACAGTGAAGAGGAGACTCCGGGATGCTGGCCTTCTAGGCAGAGTTCCTCTGTCCAGTCTCAACGTCAACAGTGAAGAGGAGACTCCTGGATGCTGGTCTTCTAGGCAGAGTTCCTCTGTCCAGTCTCAACGTCAACAGTGAAGAGGAGACTCCGGGATGCTGGCCATCTAGGCAGAGTTCCTCTGTCCAGTCTCAACGTCAACAGTGAAGAGGAGACTCTGGGATGCTGGCCTTCTAGGCAGAGCTCCTCTGTCCAGTCTCAACGTCAACAGTGAAGAGGCGACTCCTGGATGCTGGCCTTCTAGACAGAGTTCCTCTGTCCAGTCTCAACGTCAACAGTGAAGAGGAGACTCCGGGATGCTGGCCTTCTAGGCAGAGTTCCTCTGTCCAGTCTCAACGTCAACAGTGAAGAGGAGACTCCGGGATGCTGGCCTTCTAGGCAGAGTTCCTCTGTCCAGTCTCAACGTCAACAGTGAAGAGGCGACTCCTGGATGCTGGCCTTCTAGGCAGAGTTCCTCTGTCCAGTCTCAACGTCAACAGTGAAGAGGAGACTCCGGGATGCTGGCCTTCTAGGCAGAGTTCCTCTGTCCAGTCTCAACGTCAACAGTGAAGAGGAGACTCCGGGATACTGGCCTTCTAGGCAGAGTTCCTCTGTCCAGTCTCAACGTCAACAGTGAAGAGGAGACTCCGGGATGCTGGCCTTCTAGGCAGAGTTCCTCTGTCCAGTCTCAACGTCAACAGTGAAGAGGAGACTCCGGGATACTGGCCTTCTAGGCAGAGTTCCTCTGTCCAGTCTCAACGTCAACAGTGAAGAGGTGACTCCGGGATACTGGCCTTCTAGGCAGAGTTCCTCTGTCCAGTCTCAGCGTTAACAGTAAAGAGGAGACTCCGGGATGCTGGCCTTCTAGGCAGAGTTCCTCTGTCCAGTCTCAACGTCAACAGTGAAGAGGAGACTCCGGGATGCTGGCCTTCTAGGCAGAGTTCCTCTGTCCAGTCAAAACGTCAACAGTGAAGAGGAGACTCCGGGATGCTGGCCTTCTAGGCAGAGTTCCTCTGTCCAGTCTCAACGTCAACAGTGAAGAGGAGACTCCAGGATGCTGTCCTTCTAGGCAGAGTTCCTCTGTCCAGTGTCTGTGTTCTTTTCCCATCTTAATCTTTTATTTTATTTTGGCCAGTCTGAGATATGGATTTTTATTTGAAACTCTGTCTAGAAGGCCAAGCATCCCGGAGGTCTAGTTTTGTGTTCGTTGAAGAGGGCGAGAGCTGCCAGACCACTTCCATTATCTCATAGGAATTGAATGATTCATTGAAAACCACAAGATCTGTCTCTCTGCCTGTCTCTCTGCCCGCCTGTCTGTCTGTCTCTCTGCCTGTCTGTCTGTCTGTCTGCCTGCCTGCCTGTCTGTCTCTCTGCCTGTCTGCCTCTCTCTGTCTGTCTCTCTGCCTGTCTGTCAGCCTGTCTGTCTCTCTGCCCACCTGTCTGCCTGTCTCTCTGCCTGTCTGCCTCTCTGCCCGCCTGTCTGTCTGTCTCTCTGCCTGTCTGCCTCTCTCTGTCCGTCTCTCTGCCCGCCTGCCTGTCTGCCTCTCTCTGTCTGTCTCTCTGCCTGTCTGTCAGCCTGTCTGTCTCTCTGTCTGCCTGCCTGTCTGTCTGTCCTACTCTCTGCCTTTCTGCCTCTCTGTCTGTCTGCCTGTCTCTGTCTGTTTGTCTGGTCTAATAAGGACAGAACCAACACGATCTGTAAACTCACGTTCTCCCCCCCCCCCCCCCCCCCCCCCCCCCCCCCCCCCCCCTCTCTCTCCTGTGTCCACCAGCTACGTCAGTCTCAGTCCTACTGTACAGAGACAGAGTGTCCTCAGGACTGTATGTATGCTTTATATCACCACACACTGACCCACATTTAAGCTTCGTGCTAATCTAAACAACACTTCCAGTGGAGATACACACTTTGTTTTTCAGTGTTGGTTGATACACCGTCCAGCCAAGTGGTTATTAACGGGACTGTCTTTCTCTGTGTCCCTCCAGTACCAGGACCCAGTGGCTCAGTAGGAGGTGGAGACCTGACTGTCCCCGTGGTTCTGATGGGCTGGATGGTTCTGGTTCTGCTCCTCTTCCTCCTCAGACCCAACAGCCTCAGAGGATCCCCAGCACCGCCTGCCGGCAAACCTACTGGACCTCACAGTGTAGGTATGGAGGGAGGAGGGAACCTACTGGACCTCACAGTGTAGGTATGGAGGGAGGAGGGAACCTACTGGACCTCACAGTGTAGGTATGGAGGGAACCTATTGGACTTCACAGTGTAGGTATGGAGGGAGGAGGAGGGAACCTATTGGACCTCACAGTGTAGGTATGGAGGGAGGAGGAGGGAACCTATTGGACCTCACAGTGTAGGTATGGAGGGAGTAGGAGGGAACCTACTGGACCTCACAGTGTAGGTATGGAGGGAGGAGGGAACCTACTGGACCTCACAGTGTAGGTATGGAGGGAGGAGGAGGGATAGAGGGAACCTATTGGACCCCACAGTGTAGGTATGGAGGGAGGAGGAGGGATAGAGGGAACCTACTGGACCTCACAGTGTAGGTATGGAGGGAGGAGGAGGGAACCTATTGGACCTCACAGTGTAGGTATGGAGGGAGGAGGAGGGAACCTACTGGACCTCACAGTGTAGATATGGAGGGAGGAGGAGGGATAGAGGGAACCTACTGGACCTCACAGTGTAGGTATGGAGGGAACCTACTGGACCTCACAGTGTAGGTATGGAGGGAGGAGGAGGGATAGAGGGAACCTATTGGACCTCACAGTGTAGGTATGGAGGGAACCTACTGGACCTCACAGTGTAGGTATGGAGGGAGGAGGGATAGAGGGAACCTACTGGACCTCACAGTGTAGGTATGGAGGGAACCTACTGGACCTCACAGTGTAGGTATGGAGGGAGGAGGGATAGAGGGAACCTACTGGACCTCACAGTGTAGGTATGGAGGGAGGAGGGATAGATGGAACCTATTGGACCTCACAACGTACGTATAGAGGGAGGAGGAGGGATAGAGGGGGGTGGATGGAGGAGAGGGGGGTGGGTGGGTGGAGAAGAGGAGGGTGGATGGAGAGGAGGAGGGTGGATGGAGAGGAGGAGGGTGGATGAAGAAGAGGAGGGTGGATGGAGGAGAAGAGGAGGGTGGATGGAGAAGAGGAGGGTGGATGGAGAAGAGGAGGGTGGATGGAGAAGAGGGGGGATGGAGGAGAGGAGGGTGGATGGAGAAGAGGAGGGTGGATGGAGAGGAGGAGGGTGGATGGAGAGGAGGAGGGTGGATGGAGAAGAGGAGGGTGGATGGAGAGGAGGAGGGTGGATGGAGGAGAGGAGGGTGGATGGAGAGGAGGAGGGTGGATGAAGAGGAGGAGGGTGGATGAAGAAGAGGAGTGTGGATGGAGAAGAGGAGGGTGGATGGAGGAGAGGAGGGTGGATGGAGAGGAGGAGGGTGGATGAAGAAGAGGAGGGTGGATGGAGAGGAGGAGGGTGGATGGAGCAGAGGAGGGTGGATGGAGAAGAGGAGGGTGGATGGAGGAGAGGAGGGTGAATGGAGAGGAGGAGGGTGGATGGAGAAGAGGAGGGTGGATGGAGAGGAGGAGGGTGGATGAAGAAGAGGAGGGTGGATGGAGGAGAAGAGGGTGGATGGAGGAGATGAGGGTGGATGAAGGGGGGGTGGATGGAGTAGAGGAGGGGGTGGATGGAGAAGACGAAGGTGAATGAAGGGGGGGTGGATGGAGGAGACGAGGGTGGATGAAGGGGGGGTGGATGGAGGAGACGAGGGTGGATGAAGGGGGGGTGGATGGAGAAGAGGAGGGTGGATGGAGAGGAGGAGGGTGGATGAAGAAGAGGATGGTGGATGGAGAAGAGGAGGGTGGATGGAGAAGAGGAGGGTGGATGGAGAGGAGGAGGGTGGATGAAGAAGAAGAGGGTGGATGGAGGAGAAGAGGGTGGATGGAGGAGAAGAGGGTGGATGGAGGAGAAGAGGGTGGATGAAGGAGAAGAGGGTGGATGGAGGAGAAGAGGGTGAATGGAGGAGAAGAGGGTGGATGAAGGAGAAGATGGTGGATGGAGGAGAAGAGGGTGGATGGAGGAGAAGAGGGTGGATGAAGGAGAAGAGGGTGGATGGAGGAGAAGAGGGTGGATGGAGGAGAAGAGGGTGGATGAAGGAGAAGAGGGTGGATGGAGGAGAAGAGGGTGGATGGAGGAGAAGAGGGTGGATGAAGGAGAAGAGGGTGGATGGAGGAGAAGAGGGTGAATGGAGGAGAAGAGGGTGGATGAAGGAGAAGATGGTGGATGGAGGAGAAGAGGGTGGATGAAGGAGAAGATGGTGGATGGAGGAGAAGAGGGTGGATGGAGGAGAAGAGGGTGGATGAAGGAGAAGAGGGTGGATGAAGGAGAAGAGGGTGGATGGAGGAGAAGAGGGTGGATGAAGGAGAAGAGGGTGGATGGAGGAGAAGAGGGTGGATGGAGGAGAAGAGGGTGGATGGAGGAGAAGAGGGTGGATGAAGGAGAAGAGGGTGGATGAAGGGATGGTTTTGATATTGTTGTATGTATTTGTTTATTGACCGTTGTTCCTCCTGTTTAACAGAGTCGTGACCAGGATCCCCCAGCTCCACCAGTGGACTAGCAGCAGAACCAGACGGAACAGAACCGGAGAGAACCAGACGTTCTACTGGACAACCCAACATCTCCACCAGACGTTCTACTGGACAACCCAACATCTCCACCAGACGTTCTGCCCGTTCTACGTTGGTACCCTGGAACCCAACAGCGTACTGCGACCTCCGACCCCTGTACATCACAATGCATTTCCTGTTTAGTGTACTACTTTAGACCAGAGCCCTATGGGGGTAGTGCACTACTTTAGACCAGAGCCCTATGGGGGTAGTGCACTACTTTAGACCAGAGCCCTATGGGGGTAGTGCACTACTTTAGGCCAGAGCCCTATGGGGTAGTGCACTACTTTAGACCAGAGCCCTATGGGGTAGTGCACTACTTTAGACCAGAGCCCTATGGGGTAGTGCACTACTTTAGACCAGAGTTCTATGGGGTAGCGCACTACTTTAGACCAGAGCCCTATGGGGTAGTGCACTACTTTAGACCAGAACCCTATGGGGTAGCGCACTACTTTAGACCAGAGCCCTATGGGGTAGTGCACTATATAGGTCAGGGTTGGGGGGGGGGGGGTGTGATCCACAACAAAGATCTGACATCATCAGGCGGGGCCACAGTTGATCACGGGTCTGTGTACCCACGTCTATAAGTAGCTAACATAAGAGAGAAACTGCTGATGTACAGAACCACATTTAAAAATTCCACTTTGTGTGTTTTACTAATCTAACTCAGAGGGGAATGTAGGGACTGGATCGGCCTTGTAGCTAAACTAACTCAGAGGGGAATGTAGGGACTGGATCGGCCTTGTAGCTAAACTAACTCAGAGGGGAATGTAGGGACTGGATCGGCCTTGTAACTAAACTAACTCAGAGGGGAATGTAGAGACTGGATCGGCTTTGTAACTAATCTAACTCAGAGGGGAATGTAGGGACTGGATCGGCTTTGTAACTAATCTAACTCAGAGGGGAATGTAGAGACTGGATCGGCCTTGTAACTAATCTAACTCAGAGGGGAATGTAGGGACTGGATCGGCCTTGTAACTAATCTAACTCAGAGGGGAATGTAGAGACTGGATCGGCTTTGTAACTAATCTAACTCAGAGGGGAATGTAGAGACTGGATCGGCCTTGTAACTAATCTAACTCAGAGGGGAATGTAGGGACTGGATCGGCCTTGTAACTAAACTAACTCAGAGGGGAATGTAGGGACTGGATCGGCCTTGTAACTAAACTAACTCAGAGGGGAATGTAGAGACTGGATCGGCCTTGTAACTAAACTAACTCAGAGGGGAATGTAGGGACTGGATCGGCCTTGTAACTAATCTAACTCAGAGGGGAATGTAGGGACTGGATCGGCCTTGTAACTAATCTAACTCAGAGGGGAATGTAGAGACTGGATCGGCCTTGTAACTAATCTAACTCAGAGGGGAATGTAGGGACTGGATCGGCCTTGTATACTGTCCTCTTTCCTCTGGGCATCACCGGCTGGGTCTCAGATGGCCTTTCTAGTGCACTACATAGGGCTCTAGTCAGAATTAGTGCACTACATAGGGCTCTAGTCAGAATTAGTGCACTACATTGGGCTCTAGTCAGAATTAGTGCACTACATAGGGCTCTAATCAGAATTAGTGCATTACATAGGGCTCTAGTCAGAATTAGTGCACTACATAGGGCTCTAGTCAGAATTAGTGCATTACATAGGGCTCTAGTCAGAATTAGTGCACTACATAGGGCTCTAGTCAGAATTAGTGAACTACATAGGGCTCTAGTCAGAATTAGTGCACTACATAGGGCTCTAGTCACTAGTAGTGCACTATATAGGGAATAGGGCTCTAGTCACTAGTAGTGCACTATATAGGGAATAGGGCTCTGGTCTATAGTAGTGTACTATATAGGGAATAGGGCTCTGGTCTATAGTAGTGCACTATATAGGGAATAGGGCTCTGGTCTATAGTAGTACCACTATATAGGGAATAGGGCTCTGGTCTATAGTAGTACACTATATAGGGAATAGGGCTCTGGTCTATAGTAGTACACTATATAGGGAATAGGGCTCTGGTCTATAGTAGTGTACTATATAGGGAATAGGGCTCTGGTCTATAGTAGTACCACTATATAGGGAATAGGGCTCTGGTCTATAGTAGTACCACTATATAGGGAATAGGGCTCTGGTCTATAGTAGTACCACTATATAGGGAATAGGGCTCTGGTCTATAGTAGTGCACTATATAGGGAATAGGGCTCTGGTCTATAGTAGTGTACTATATAGGGAATAGGGCTCTGGTCTATAGTAGTACCACTATATAGGGAATAGGGCTCTGGTCTATAGTAGTGCACTATATAGGGAATAGGGCTCTGGTCTATAGTAGTACCACTATATAGGGAATAGGGCTCTGGTCTATAGTAGTGCACTATATAGGGAATAGGGCTCTGGTCTATAGTAGTACCACTATATAGGGAATAGGGCTCTGGTCTATAGTAGTACCACTATATAGGGAATAGGGCTCTGGTCTATAGTAGTGTACTATATAGGGAATAGGGCTCTGGTCTATAGTAGTTCACTATATAGGGAATAGGGCTCTAGTCACTAGTAGTGCACTATATAGGGAATAGGGCTTTAGTCACTAGTAGTGCACTATATAGGGAATAGGGCTCTAGTCACTAGTAGTGCACTATATAGGGAATAGGGCTCTAGTCACTAGTAGTGCACTATATAGGGAATAGGGCTCTAGTCACTAGTAGTGCACTATATAGGGAATAGGGCTTTAGTCACTAGTAGTGCACTATATAGGGAATAGGGCTCTAGTCACTAGTAGTGCACTATATAGGGAATAGGTCTTTAGCCACTAGTAGTGTACTATATAGGGAATAGGGTCTATAGTAGTACCACTATATAGGGAATAGGGCTCTGGTCTGAAGTAGTTCACTATATAGGGAATAGGGCTCTGGTCTATAGTAGTACCACTATATAGGGAATAGGGCTCTGGTCTATAGTAGTACCACTATATAGGGAATAGGGCTCTGGTCTATAGTAGTGTACTATATAGGGAATAGGGCTCTGGTCTATAGTAGTACCACTATATAGGGAATAGGGCTCTGGTCTATAGTAGTTCACTATATAGGGAATAGGGCTCTGGTCTATAGTGGTGTACTATATAGGGAATAGGGCTTTAGTCACTAGTAGTGTACTATATAGGGAATAGGGCTCTGGTCTATAGTAGTGTACTATATAGGGAATAGGGCTTTAGTCACTAGTAGTGCACTATATAGGGAATAGGGCTCTGGTCTATAGTAGTGTACTATATAGGGAATATGGCTCTGGTCTATAGTAGTGTACTATATAGGGAATAGGGCTTTAGTCACTAGTAGTGTACTATATAGGGAATAGGGCTCTGGTCTATAGTAGTGTACTATATAGGGAATAGGGCTTTAGTCACTAGTAGTGTACTATATAGGGAATAGGGCTCTGGTCTATAGTAGTGTACTATATAGGGAACAGGTCTCTGGTCTATAGTAGTGTACTATATAGGGAACAGGTCTCTGGTCTATAGTAGTGTACTGTATAGGGAATAGGGCTCTGGTCTATAGTAGTGTACTATATTGGGAACAGGGCTCTGGTCTATAGTAGTGTACTATATAGGGAACAGGTCTAACAGAGAGAAAGGGCTTCAACTATGCACTTTACCTTCCAAAACAACAAATAAACTGTAATACCACAGCTTCCTGGTCCGTTGTCTGACTTCCTGTCTGTCTGTCTGACTTCCTGTCTGACTGTCTGACTTCCTGTCTGACTGTCTGACTTCCTGTCTGTCTGTCTCCCAGTCTGTCTGTCTGACTTCCTGTCTGTCTGTCTCCCAGTCTGTCTGTCTGTCTGACTTCCTGTCTGTCTGTTTGACTTCCTGTCTGTCTGTCTGACTTCCTGTCTGTCTGTCTCCCAGTCTGTCTGTCTGACTTCCTGTCTGTCTGACTTCCTGTCTGACTGTCTGACTTCCTGTCTGTCTGTCTGATTTCCTGTCTGACTGTCTGACTTCCTGTCTGTCTGTCTCCCAGTCTGTCTGTCTGACTTCCTGTCTGTCTGTTTGACTCCCAGTCTGTCTGTCTGACTCCCAGTCTGTCTGTCTGTCTGTCTGTCTCCCAGTCTGTCGGTCTGACTCCCAGTCTGTCTGTGTGTCTGTCTGACTCCCAGTCTGTCTGTCTGACTCCCAGGGTGTCAATAGATAAAGGTATTGTGTGAACAAGGTTAACAACTCTCTGGCCTCTTCTCAAATCCAACCTAATCATTCATGTCCTATTTGTCAAAGTCATTTAAAAGCACATTTCAGTGATACTGTGATGATCCCAAATGGCACCCTGATTCCGACATAGTGCACTAGTTTGGACCAGAGCCCTATATAGGAGGCTATCTGGGACAGAAACAAATTCATTCCAGCTGAGCTCACCATGACAACGCTGGATTGTTAATCTTTCTGAACCCTGCCCCAATGCCGATCTAACCATTAATGACGTCTCACTCGCTGGTTGGCTGTACGCGACGCAGAACCCCGGAAGACTTTACTTCGCCCGATTTGTACAAGGGTCGCCACTAGTTACCACAGACACAAAGTTTTAAAAAACGCCGCCTATTTCGTCAATTTCTCTTAATTAAAATTTTATTTTAAACCTTAACCATAATGCTAACCTTATACCTAATCCTAAATTAAGAGCAAACATCTAATTATTTTTTGTATGAATTTATACAATAGAGCCAAATTGACTTTGTGACTGTGGCATCTAGCGGAAACCCAGCATAATATGCAACATTACTGAGCTCTCATTTGTAACTAACGGGTTTAAGTACAGCAACTATCGACAAGCGACCCCTTCCACAACCCCAAAGATCTTCAAAGCAACAATATTTCAGTGATAAAATTGACATCGCGTCAGTAACAAGGAAGACATCTGATTATACCGATAACGGAAGTGAGTTTTTTTTGCGAATTGAATTTTATCCGTGAGATCGGGTAGTTGTCTCCGCAGTGGTAAGTGTTTTACTACTCAATAGCTATGTAATTATTAATAAATTATAATAACGTTATAACTGTTACTGAAACCTTTGGACCCTCATATTTGTTGAGATTGATATCTCTCTCTCTCTCTCTGATTCACTTTAGCCGAGTAGAATAATCCAACCAAGGGTGCGTTCGAAAATTCAGTTTTCTGACCCTAACTTCGGTGCTTGACTAATGTTAATTTGCTAGCTACTTCAAAAGTTACAAATGAGAGAACACCTCCAATCTGACACATTTTTACTCAACCAAGCAGAGCTGGTTAGGATGTTTTCATGTTATCCAGAGTGTTGCTGGACTGTAATTGTGCTGCTGGAAAACGATTTAAATACGTTTTTTTGCCCGACTGTTTACTGACACCGGCCATATTTAACGGGTGTTGATTGGTTCGTAAATTCATCCAGTGTTTCTGTGCTCTGCCACAATCAAGACGCCCTGAAATCGGAGTAGATAGCAGGAGTGAATTTTGCGAACGCACCCTAAATCAGAACGGAATCAAAAAAGCATCCTGTATTGAACTGGTTTCCGACATTCTGGATTAATGCCTCGATGTCTGACTTCATCGTGGAAGTTGTTGTGCAGAGTTTAGCAGTGTAACGACCCTGGGTTTATAAACGCGGATATCGACTCTGCCACTTGAGCATACTTTCGGGGGCACGGTCGATATCACGCTGGACTTCGGGTTTAGAAGGTTGAGGGTTCGAGTCCCGCTCCCTGCCTGTTTCACTACAGTACTTTTACACACAGTTACGTAATAATCTCGTTTTCTTTTCCAACAACGTGCTCCGTTGCACAGACACAAAACTTTTCTCCAAATAGGCTAACATTATACCACTGTTTTTAAAATGAGCTATTTGGCTTCGGTTCCTTACTCAAGTGAGGGTCATATTCTCTGAAGTTCCATTTGTCTCGTCTTTTCTAGTTTGTTTTATTAAGGTTTCTTCCCTCCAGGGAGTTTTTCCTTGCCAGTTGCCCAGCAGGGTTGGGGAGTAACGGGTTACATGTGTAAATCCGCTACTTTACCAGAAAACATATTGTAGTCAGATTACAAATACTCTTTGAAAATCTAGATGATTACTTAAAAGGATTAGTTTTAAATTCAGAAAGGAGGTTTGTGGGGGAAAAAATGTTTGTGGACACTTCTCTGTTTTCTCAATACCGTCAAATCAGCATTGGGAAGAAAAAAAAGGCACAATGTTTAAATTTGTTCCACCTGAGTCTGACCACCAATCAGAGACCACTAATGATGACACACCAAATGATGACCACCAATCAGAGACCACTAATGATGACACACCAAATGATGACCACCAATCAGAGACCACAAATGATGACCACCAATCAGAGACCACAAATGATGACCACCAATCAGAGACCACAAATGATGACCACCAATCAGAGACCACTAATGATGACACACAAAACGATGACCACCAATCAGAGACCACTATGATGACACACCAATCAGAGACCACTAATGATGACACACCAAATGATGACCACCAATCAGAGACCACTAATGATGACACACCAAATGATGACCACCAATCAGAGACCACAAATGATGACCACCAATCAGAGACCACAAATGATGACCACCAATCAGAGACCACTAATGATGACACACCAAATGATGACCACCAATCAGAGACCACTAATGATGACACACCAAATGATGACCACCAATCAGAGACCACAAATGATGACCACCAATCAGAGACCACAAATGATGACCACCAATCAGAGACCACTAATGATGACACACAAAACGATGACCACCAATCAGAGACCACTATGATGACACACCATTCAGAGACCACAAATGATGACACACCAAATGAGTTTTCATGGATCGCGGGGAAAGAGCAGGAGAAGGTTTTTCTAGGTTACAGTCCAAGCTGTGTCTTCCACAATGGTGCGACTGCTGTCGGCATCCAAACATGATCCAACTTGAATAAACGCTTGGAGGTAAAGACGACAGCAGTGGTGTCGTCTACGGCGATACGGATATCACTTATTATTGATATCTACATAGCGCATTGATGTGAATCACGCTGCTGCTCTCTCATTTAGCTATTTGCTCTTTACGGATTGTGGTTGTTGTGGACGGCTGTTCACAAATCTAAACGTGTATTTGAACCCAATAATGATTGAATTTAAATACATTTTTAATCTGCACCTACCAATCATTGTTTTTGAAACCAGTGGACAGCGAGCTCTTGCAACAGCTGCTCAATGCCCAATCAGTCTCCATGACAACAACATCGTAAACAACAGAGTAGGGTTGGCTAATACGTCCTTAGTTTTCACAAAACTAAAGTCAGTTGTTTTAGGGTCCTGCTCAGGTAAAACAATTTGGTTAATCTATACTTTCATATTTCCAAATCCTATTCTTGGAAAATTAAGGGCTATACATGTTTTTTTGAAATGACTGGAATTCTGATAGACTTTGTATTAAAAAAAACAAAGATATCATTTAATCGTATTGTTATATGTAGTAGAAAGCGATGGTTTAGAAGAAGCCTACATAACCAACCCATAAAGTAACATTTAACATCCATATATGGCCAACTATGTAAACTTTAACATTGATTTATTCTGCAATAGATGTCGTTTAATTGGTAACATACATGTTTGTCGTTTTCTAATGCCTCTTAAGGGGGAAAGTAATCTAAAAGTAACTGAATGTAATCAGATTACATTACCATTTTTGGACTGGTAACTAGTAACTGTAATGGATTACATTTAGACAGTAACCTACCCTGGTTGGATTACATTTAGACAGTAACCAACCCTGGTTGGATTACATTTAGACAGTAACCAACCCTGGTTGGATTACATTTAGACAGTAACCAACCCTGGTTGGATTATATTTAGACAGTAACCTACCCAACCCTGGTTGGATTATATTTAGACAGTAACCTACCCTGGTTGGATTACATTTAGACAGTAACCTACCCTGGTTGGATTACATTTAGACAGTAACCAACCCTGGTTGGATTACATTTAGACAGTAACCAACCCTGGATGGATTACATTTAGACAGTAACCAACCCTGGTTGGATTACATTTAGACAGTAACCTACCCTGGTTGGATTACATTTAGACAGTAACCAACCCTGGTTGGATTATATTTAGACAGTAACCAACCCTGGTTGGATTACATTTAGACAGTAACCAACCCTGGTTGGATTACATTTAGACAGTAACCAACCCTGGTTGGATTATATTTAGACAGTAACCTACCCAACCCTGGTTGGATTACATTTAGACAGTAACCTACCCTGGTTGGATTACATTTAGACAGTAACCAACCCTGGTTGGATTATATTTAGACAGTAACCTGCCCTGGTTGGATTACATTTAGACAGTAACCTGCCCTGGTTGGATTACATTTAGACAGTAACCTAACCAACCCTGGTTGGATTACATTTAGACAGTAACCTAACCAACCCTGGTTGGATTACATTTAGACAGTAACCTAACCAACCCTGGTTGGATTACATTTAGACAGTAACCAACCCTGGTTGGATTATATTTAGACAGTAACCTAACCAACCCTGGTTGGATTACATTTAGACAGTAACCAACCCTGGTTGGATTACATTTAGACAGTAACCAACCCTGGTTGGATTACATTTAGACAGTAATCTACCCTGGTTGGATTACATTTAGACAGTAACCAACCCTGGTTGGATTACATTTAGACAGTAACCAACCCTGGTTGGATTACATTTAGACAGTAATCTACCCTGGTTGGATTACATTTAGACAGTAACCTACCCAACCCTGGTTGGATTACATTTAGACAGTAACCTACCCAACCCTGGTTGGATTACATTTAGACAGTAACCTGCCCTGGTTGGATTACATTTAGACACTAACCTACCCTGGTTGGATTATATTTAGACACTAACCTACCCTGGTTGGATTACATTTAGACAGTAACCTACCCTGGTTGGATTACATTTAGACAGTAACCTACCCTGGTTGGATTACATTTAGACAGTAACCTAACCTACCCTGGTTGGATTACATTTAGACAGTAACCTAACCAACCCTGGTTGGATTACATTTAGACAGTTATCTAACCAACCCTGGATGGATTACATTTAGACAGTAACCTAACCAACCCTGGTTGGATTACATTTAGACAGTAACCTAACCAACCCTGGTTGGATTACATTTAGACAGTAACCTAACCAACCCTGGTTGGATTACATTTAGACAGTAACCAACCCTGGATGGATTACATTTAGACAGTAACCTAACCAACCCTGGATGGATTACATTTAGACAGTAAACTACCCTGGTTGGATTACATTTAGACAGTAACCTACCCTGGTTGGATTACATTTAGACAGTAACCTACCCTGGATGGATTACATTTAGACAGTAACCTACCCTGGATGGATTACATTTAGACAGTAACCTAACCAACCCTGGTTGGATTACATTTAGACAGTAACCTAACCAACCCTGGTTGGATTACATTTAGACAGTAACCTAACCAACCCTGGTTGGATTACATTTAGACAGTAACCTACCCTGGATGGATTACATTTAGACAGTAACCTACCCTGGTTGGATTACATTTAGACAGTAACCTACCCTGGATGGATTACATTTAGACAGTAACCTACCCTGGATGGATTACATTTAGACAGTAACCTAACCAACCCTGGATGGATTACATTTAGACAGTAACCAACCCTGGATGGATTACATTTAGACAGTAACCTACCCTGGTTGGATTACATTTAGACAGTAACCAACCCTGGTTGGATTACATTTAGACAGTAACCAACCCTGGTTGGATTACATTTAGACAGTAACCAACCCTGGTTGGATTACATTTAGACAGTAACCTACCCTGGTTGGATTACATTTAGACAGTAACCAACCCTGGTTGGATTACATTTAGACAGTAACCAACCCTGGTTGGATTACATTTAGACAGTAACCAACCCTGGTTGGATTACATTTAGACAGTAACCAACCCTGGTTGGATTACATTTAGACAGTAACCAACCCTGGTTGGATTACATTTAGACACTAACCTAACCAACCCTGGATGGATTATATTTAGACAGTAACCTAACCAACCCTGGTTGGATTACATTTAGACAGTAACCTACCCTGGTTGGATTACATTTAGACAGTACCCTACCCTGGTTGGATTACATTTAGACAGTAACCAACCCTGGTTGGATTACATTTAGACACTAACCTACCCTGGTTGGATTATATTTAGACAGTAACCTACCCTGGTTGGATTACATTTAGACAGTAACCTACCCTGGTTGGATTACATTTAGACAGTAACCTGCCCAACCCTGGTTGGATTACATTTAGACAGTAACCTAACCAACCCTGGTTGGATTACATTTAGACAGTAACCTGCCCTGGTTGGATTACATTTAGACAGTAATCTACCCAACCCTGGTTGGATTACATTTAGACAGTAACCAACCCTGGTTGGATTACATTTAGACAGTAACCAACCCTGGATGGATTACATTTAGACAGTAACCTGCCCTACCCTGGTTGGATTACATTTAGACAGTAACCTACCCTGGTTGGATTACATTTAGACAGTAACCTACCCTGGTTGGATTACATTTAGACAGTAACCAACCCTGGTTGGATTACATTTAGACAGTAACCAACCCTGGTTGGATTACATTTAGACAGTAACCAACCCTGGTTGGATTACATTTAGACAGTAACCTAACCAACCCTGGTTGGATTATATTTAGACAGTAACCTAACCAACCCTGGTTGGATTACATTTAGACAGTAACCTACCCTGGTTGGATTACATTTAGACAGTAACCTACCCTGGTTGGATTACATTTAGACAGTAACCAACCCTGGTTGGATTACATTTAGACACTAACCTAACCAACCCTGGTTGGATTACATTTAGACAGTAACCTAACCAACCCTGGTTGGATTATATTTAGACAGTAACCTAACCAACCCTGGTTGGATTACATTTAGACAGTAACCTGCCCTGGTTGGATTAC
>NC_092165.1:1647967-1662967 GCF_045791955.1 Oncorhynchus clarkii lewisi | reverse complement strand
TGTGCCTGTCTCCCTTTCTCTCTGTCTGTCTCTCTAGATGTTTCAGATCAACAGAATTTGCTGTATAGGAGCAGGCTATGTGGGAGGACCAACCTGCAGTGTCATCGCCCACATGTGTCCAGAGATCCACGTGACAGTGGTCGACGTCAACGAATCACGGATCAACGCCTGGAACTCCGACACGCTGCCCATATACGAGGTACCGTATCAAAAACACACACACACACACCGCACGTACACACAGACACACACCGCACGTACACACAGACACACCAACACAGACACACGCCGCACGTACACACAGACACACACCGCACGTACACACAGACACACCAACACAGACACACACCACACGTACACACAGACACACACCACACGTACACACAGACACACCAACACAGACACACACCACACGTACACACAGACACACACCACACGTACACACAGACACACCAACACAGACACACACCACACGTACACACAGACACACACCACACGTACACACACACACACATAGACATACACACACCACACGTACACACAGACACACACCACACGTACACACACACACACACATAGACATACACACACCACACGTACACACACAGACATAATGCCGCACACCGAAACACACACACACATACCACAAATATACACACACAGACACACAAACATACACATAGACGTCCAAGACTTGAACATTGTTGTCTGGCAATCGTGGTAGAGCTTGAAGAGTTCTGAACATACTAATGGAGAAATGTTATACAATCCAGGTGTTTAAAGCTCTTAGAGACTTACCCAAGACGACTCCCAGCTGTAATGACTCTTAGAGACTTACCCAAGATGACTCCCAGCTGTAATGACTCATAGAGACTTACCCAAGAAGACTCCCTGCTGTAATGACTCTTAGAGACTTACCCAGGAAGACTCCCAGCTGTAATGACTCTTAGAGACTTACCCAAGAAGACTCCCAGCTGTAATGACTCTTAGAGACTTACCCAAGAAGACTCCCAGCTGTAATGACTCTTAGAGACTTACCCAAGAAGACTCCCAGCTGTAATGACTCTTAGAGACTTACCCAAGACGACTCCCAGCTGTAATGACTCTTAGAGTCTTACCCAAGAAGATTCCCAGCTGTAACGATGCTTAGAGACTTATCCAGGAAGACTCCCAGCTGTAATGACTCCTAGAGACTTACCCAAGAAGACTCCCAGCTGTAATGATGCTTAGACTTACCCAAGAAGACTCCCAGCTGTAATGACTCTTAGAGACTTACCCAAGAAGACTCCCAGCTGTAATGACTCTTAGAGACTTACCTGTCTCTCTCTCTCTCTCTCTGTCTTTCTCTCTCTCTCTCTTCCCACCCCCCCTCTCCTCTCTGTCTTTCTCTCTCTCTCTCTTCCCACCCCCCCCCCTCTCTCTCTGTCTTTCTCTCTCTCTCTCTTCCCACCCCCCCTCTCCTCTCTCTCTCTCTCTCTCTCTCTTCCCACCTCTCCTCTCTCTAGCCAGGGTTGAAGGAGGTAGTGGAGTCATGCCGAGGGAAGAATCTCTTCTTCTCTACAGATATAGATTCCGCCATCAGAGATGCTGACCTCGTCTTCATATCAGTGAGTCACACGTCTTTTGTCCCGGTCTGTCTGTCTGTCTCTCTGTCTCTCTCTGTCTCTCTCTGTCTCTCCGTCAGTCAGTGTCTATCTGTAGTGTGTGTCTGCGTTCCTGTCTTCCATCAGTCTAACCCCCCCCCCTCCCCTCCCTCCCCAGGTGAACACCCCCACAAAGACCTATGGGATGGGGAAGGGGCGTGCAGCCGACCTAAAGTACATTGAGGCCTGCGCTCGCCGCATCGTAGAGGTTTCCAACGGTTACAAGATCGTCACGGAGAAGAGCACGGTTCCTGTCCGAGCGGCTGAGAGCATCAGACGGATATTTGACTCCAACACCAAACCCAACCTCAACCTGCAGGTAGGTGGAGATACTAACCTGGTCTGTGTGTGTGTAGGTGCTGCCAAACCCAACCTCAACCTGCAGGTAGGTGGAGATACTAACCTGGTCTGTGTGTGTAGGTGCTGTCAAACCCAACCTCAACCTGCAGGTAGGTGGAGATACTAACCTGGTCTGTGTGTGTAGGTGCTGTCAAACCCAACCTCAACCTGCAGGTAGGTGGAGATACTAACCTGGTCTGTGTGTGTAGGTGCTGTCAAACCCAACCTCAACCTGCAGGTAGGTGGAGATACTAACCTGGTCTGTGTGTGTAGGTGCTGTCAAACCCAACCTCAACCTGCAGGTAGGTGGAGATACTAACCTGGTCTGTGTGTGTGTAGGTGCTGCCAAACCCAACCTCAACCTGCAGGTAGGTGGAGATACTAACCTGGTCTGTGTGTGTAGGTGCTGCCAAACCCAACCTCAACCTGCAGGTAGGTGGAGATACTAACCTGGGTTCAATACCTATTTACAAAGTTTTGGGTCTGTGTGTGAGTGTGTGTGTGTTTATCTCTCTGTGTGTGTTCATCTGTCTGTGTGTGTGTGTTCATCTCTCTCTGTGTGTGTGTGTTCATCTCTCTCTGTGTGTGTTCATCTCTGTGTGTGTGTGTTCTTCTCTGTGTGTGTGTGTTCATCTCTCTCTCTGTGTGTGTGTTCATCTCTGTGTGTGTGTAGGTGCTGTCCAACCCAGAGTTCCTGGCTGAGGGTACGGCGGTGCGTGACCTGAAGGAGCCAGACCGCGTCCTGATTGGTGGAGACGAGACGGCGGAGGGTCAGAGGGCGATCAGGGCTCTGTGTGACGTCTACGAACGCTGGGTCCCCAAGGCCCGCATCATCACCACCAACACCTGGTCCTCAGAACTCTCCAAACTGGTACGGGGGGGGGGGGTCGCTGTCTGACTACAGTCTGCTGGGATTAACTGGTACGGAAGGGTGGGGGGGGTCGCTGTCTGACTACAGTCTGCTGGGATTAACTGGTACGGAAGGGTGGGGGGGGTCGCTGTCTGACTACAGTCTGCTGGGATTAACTGGTACGTCTGGGGGGGGGGGGGGGTCGCTGTCTGACTACAGTCTGCTGGGATTAACTGGTACGTCTAGGGGGGGTCGCTGTCTGACTACAGTCTGCTGGGATTAACTGGTACGTCTGGGGGGGGGGTCGCTGTTTGACTACAGTCTGCTGGGATTAACTGGTACGTCTAGGGGGGGGTCGCTGTCTGACTACAGTCTGCTGGGATTAACTAGTACGTCTGGGGGGGGGTCGCTGTCTGACTACAGTCTGCTGGGATTAACTGGTATGGGGGGGGGGGGGGTCGCTGTCTGACTACAGTCTGCTGGGATTAACTGGTATGGAGGGGGGGGGTTGCTGTCTGACTACATTCTGCTGGGATTAACTGGTATGGAGGGGGGGGTCGCTGTCTGACTACAGTCTGCTGGGATTAACTGGTACGTCTGGGGGGGGGTCGCTGTCTGACTACAGTCTGCTGGGATTAACTGGTACGTCGGGGGGGGGGGGGGTCGCTGTCTGACTACAGTCTGCTGGGATTAACTGGTACGTCTGGGGGGGGGGGGGTCGCTGTCTGACTACAGTCTGCTGGGATTAACTGGTACGTCTGGGGGGGGGGGGTCGCTGTCTGACTACAGTCTGCTGGGATTAACTGGTACGTCTGGAGGGGGGGGGTCGCTGTCTGACTACAGTCTGCTGGGATTAACTGGTACGTCTGGGGGGGTTGCTGTCTGACTACAGTCTGCTGGGATTAACTAGTACGTCTGGGGGGGGGTCGCTGTCTGACTACAGTCTGCTGGGATTAACTGGTACGTCTGGAGGGGGGGGGGGTCGCTGTCTGACTACAGTCAGCTGGGATTAACTGGTACGTCTGGAGGGGGGGGGGTCGCTGTCTGACTACAGTCTGCTGGGATTAACTGGTACGTCTGGGGGGGGGGGGTCGCTGTCTGACTACAGTCTGCTGGGATTAACTGGTACGTCTGGAGGGGGGGGGGGTCGCTGTCTGACTACAGTCTGCTGGGATTAACTAGTACGTCTGGGGGGGGGGGGGTGGGTCGCTGTCTGACTACAGTCTGCTGGGATTAACTAGTACGTCTGGGGGGGGGTCGCTGTCTGACTACAGTCTGCTGGGATTAACTGGTATGGGGGGGGGGGTCGCTGTCTGACTACAGTCTGCTGGGATTAACTGGTATGGAGGGGGGGGGGGGTCGCTGTCTGACTACATTCTGCTGGGATTAACTGGTATGGAGGGGGGAGTCGCTGTCTGACTACAGTCTGCTGGGATTAACTGGTACGTCTAGGGGGGGGTCGCTGTTTGACTACAGTCTGCTGGGATTAACTGGTACGTCGGGGGGTTGGGGTCGCTGTCTGACTACAGTCTGCTGGGATTAACTGGTACGTCTGGGGGGGGTCGCTGTCTGACTACAGTCTGCTGGGATTAACTAGTACGTCGGGGGGGGGGGGTCGCTGTCTGACTACAGTCTGCTGGGATTAACTGGTACGTCTGGGGGGGGGGGGGGGTCGCTGTCTGACTACAGTCTGCTGGGATTAACTGGTACGTCTGGGGGTGGGGGGGTCGCTGTCTGACTACAGTCTGCTGGGATTAACTAGTACGTCTGGAGGGGGGGGGGGGGGGGGTCGCTGTCTGACTACAGTCTGCTGGGATTAACTGGTACGTCTCGAGGGGGGGGGTCGCTGTCTGACTACAGTCTGCTGGGATTAACTGGTACGTCTGGGGGGGGTCGCTGTCTGACTACAGTCTGCTGGGATTAACTAGTATGTCTGGGGGGGGGGGGAGTCTCTGTCTTTTTCTGACTACAGTCAGCTGGGATTAACTGGTACGTCTTGGGGGGGGTCGCTGTCTGACTACAGTCTGCTGGGATTAACTGGTACGTCTGGGGGGGGGTCGCTGTCTGACTACAGTCTGCTGGGATTAACTGGTACGTCTGGGGGGGGGGGGGGTCGCTGTCTGACTACAGTCTGCTTGGATTAACTAGTACGTCTGGGGGGGAGTCGCTGTCTGACTACAGTCTGCTGGGATTAACTGGTACGTCTGGGGGGGGGGGGTCGCTGTCTGACTACAGTCTGCTTGGATTAACTGGTACGTCTGGGGGGGGGGTCGCTGTCTGACTACAGTCTGCTGGGATTAACTGGTACGTCTGGGGGGGGTCGCTGTCTGACTACAGTCTGCTTGGATTAACTGGTACGTCTGGGGGGGGTCGCTGTCTGACTACAGTCTGCTTGGATTAACTAGTACGTCTGGGGGGGGTCGCTGTCTTTCTCTGACTACAGTCTGCTGGGATTAACTGGAGCTGTGTGTGTGTGTGTGTGTGTGTGTCAGGCTGCCAATGCGTTCCTAGCCCAGCGTATCAGCAGTATCAACAGTATCAGTGCTCTGTGTGAGTCAACGGGGGCTGACGTAGAGGAGGTGGCTCTAGCCATCGGCATGGACCAGAGGATAGGCAGCAAGTTCCTGAAGGCCAGCGTGGGTACGGTACACAGAGACACACACACACAAATCCACACTGAACAACGTGTCTTGTTCATTCATGTGTTCTATGTTGGACCATTCTAATGACTAGAACAGTCAACTATTGTACTGCAGTCAGAACCCTTAAGATCATTTAAATTATCTCTTTCTGTCTCTCTCTGTCTCTCTCTCTCGTTCTCTGTCTGTCTCTCTCTGTCTCTCTGTCTGTCTCTCTCTCGTTCTCTGTCTGTCTCTCTCTGTCTCTGTCTGTCTCTGTCTGTCTCTGTCTGTGTTTCTCTCTCTGTGTTTCTCTCTCGTTCTCTCTCTGTCTCTCTCTGTCTCTGTCTGTCTCTCTGTCTGTCTCTGTCTGTCTCTCTCTGTCTCTCTCTGTGTCTCTCTCTGTCTCTCTCTCTGTCTCTCTCTGTGTCTCTGTCTCTGTCTCTCTGTCTCTCTCTCTGTCTGTCTCTCTCCCCCCCCCCAGGGTTTGGTGGTAGTTGTTTCCAGAAGGATGTATTAAACCTGGTTTATCTGTGTGAAGCTCTCAACCTCCCCGAGGTCGCTTCCTACTGGCAACAGGTAGCTACTGCACACACACACACACACACAGACAGACCCACACACACACACACACACAGACAGACCCACACACAGACACACAGACACACACCACTGACTGTGCAGAATAGTTACACTCCATCTCCTCCCCACGTCATAACCTCTCAGTCCGTACCCACGTTACACTCCATCTCCTCCCCACGTCATAACCTCTCAGTCCGTACCCACATTACACTCCATCTCCTCCCCACGTCATAACCTCTCAGTCCGTACCCACGTTACACTCCATCTCCTCCCCACGTCATAACCTCTCAGTCCGTACCCACGTTACACTCCATCTCCTCCCCACGTCATAACCTCTCAGTCCGTACCCACGTTACACTCCATCTCCTCCCCACGTCATAACCTCTCAGTCCGTACCCACATTACACTCCATCTCCTCCCCACGTCATAACCTCTCAGTCCGTACCCACGTTACACTCCATCTCCTCCCCACGTCATAACCTCTCAGTCCGTACCCACATTACACTCCATCTCCTCCCCACGTCATAACCTCTCAGTCCGTACCCACGTTACACTCCATCTCCTCCCCACGTCATAACCTCTCAGTCCGTACCCACGTTACACTCCATCTCCTCCCCACGTCATAACCTCTCAGTCCGTACCCACGTTACACTCCATCTCCTCCCCACGTCATAACCTCTCAGTCCGTACCCACGTTACACTCCATCTCCTCCCCACGTCATAACCTCTCAGTCCGTACCCACGTTACACTCCATCTCCTCCCCACGTCATAACCTCTCAGTCCGTACCCACGTTACACTCCATCTCCTCCCCACGTCATAACCTCTCAGTCCGTACCCACGTTACACTCCATCTCCTCCCCACGTCATAACCTCTCAGTCCGTACCCACGTTACACTCCATCTCCTCCCCACGTCATAACCTCTCAGTCCGTACCCACGTTACACTCCATCTCCTCCCCACGTCATAACCTCTCAGTCCGTACCCACGTTACACTCCATCTCCTCCCCACGTCATAACCTCTCAGTCCGTACCCACGTTACACTCCATCTCCTCCCCACGTCATAACCTCTCAGTCCGTACCCACGTTACACTCCATCTCCTCCCCACGTTATAACCTCTCAGTCCGTACCCACGTTACACTCCATCTCCTCCCCACGTCATAACCTCTCAGTCCGTACCCACGTTACACTCCATCTCCTCCCCACGTCATAACCTCTCAGTCCGTACCCACGTTACACTCCATCTCCTCCCCACGTCATAACCTCTCAGTCCGTACCCACGTTACACTCCATCTCCTCCCCACGTCATAACCTCTCAGTCCGTACCCACATTACACTCCATCTCCTCCCCACGTTATAACCTCTCAGTCCGTACCCACATTACACTCCATCTCCTCCCCACGTCATAACCTCTCAGTCCGTACCCACGTTACACTCCATCTCCTCCCCACGTTATAACCTCTCAGTCCGTACCCACATTACACTCCATCTCCTCCCCACGTCATAACCTCTCAGTCCGTACCCACATTACACTCCATCTCCTCCCCACGTCATAACCTCTCAGTCCGTACCCACATTACACTCCATCTCCTCCCCACGTCATAACCTCTCAGTCCGTACCCACATTACACTCCATCTCCTCCCCACGTTATAACCTCTCAGTCCGTACCCACATTACACTCCATCTCCTCCCCACGTTATAACCTCTCAGTCCGTACCCACATTACACTCCATCTCCTCCCCACGTCATAACCTCTCAGTCCGTACCCACGTTACACTCCATCTCCTCCCCACGTCATAACCTCTCAGTCCGTACCCACGTTACACTCCATCTCCTCCCCACGTCATAACCTCTCAGTCCGTACCCACGTTACACTCCATCTCCCCCCCACGTCATAACCTCTCAGTCCGTACCCACATTACACTCCATCTCCTCCCCACGTCATAACCTCTCAGTCCGTACCCACGTTACACTCCATCTCCTCCCCACGTCATAACCTCTCAGTCCGTACCCACGTTACACTCCATCTCCTCCCCACGTCATAACCTCTCAGTCCGTACCCACGTTACACTCCATCTCCTCCCCACGTCATAACCTCTCAGTCCGTACCCACGTTACACTCCATCTCCTCCCCACGTTATAACCTCTCAGTCCGTACCCACGTTACACTCCATCTTCTCCCCACGTCATAACCTCTCAGTCCGTACCCACGTTACACTCCATCTCCTCCCCACGTTATAACCTCTCAGTCTGTACACACGTTGAAGTCCACAGTAAATACCTCTTCACTACAATATTCTCTGTTGTCCCCTGGTTAGTCTCCTCTGGCCTGTTATATATATCTATATATACTGGCTTTTCATTTTAATGTGTGATTTGATAGTTTATCTTGACCGTGTAAAGGGAATATGAATGTCTTGAAAAGAGCTAAATAAAATGTATTATTAGGGATTCGTAGTGTGCAGGAGGGTCACCGGTACCTAGTCAGTGTGCAGGAGGGTCACCGGTACCTAGTCAGGGTGTAGGAGGGTCACCGGTACCTAGTCAGGGTGTAGGAGGGTCACCGGTACCTAGTCAGGGTGCAGGAGGGTCACCGGTACCTAGTCAGGGTGTAGGAGGGTCACCGGTACCTAGTCAGGGTACAGGAGGGTCACCGGTACCTAGTCAGGGTGCAGGAGGGTCACCGGTACCTAGTCAGTGTGCAGGAGGGTGGCCGGTACCTAGTCAGGGTGCAGGAGGGTGGCCGGTATCTAGTCAGGGTGCAGGAGGGTCACCGGTACCTAGTCAGTGTGCAGGAGGGTCACCGGTACCTAGTCAGGGTGCAGGAGGGTCACCGGTACCTAGTCAGTGTGCAGGAGGGTCACCGGTACCTAGTCAGTGTGCAGGAGGGTCACCGGTACCTAGTCAGGGTGTAGGAGGGTCACCGGTACCTAGTCAGGGTGCAGGAGGGTCACCGGTACCTAGTCAGGGTGCAGGAGGGTCACCGGTACCTAGTCAGTGTGCAGGAGGGTCACCGGTACCTAGTCAGGGTGCAGGAGGGTCGCCAGTACCTAGTCAGGGTGCAGGAGGGTCGCCGGTACCTAGTCAGGGTGCAGGAGGGTCGCCGGTACCTAGTCAGCGTGCAGGAGGGTCACCGGTACCTAGTCAGGGTGCAGGAGGGTCACCGGTACCTAGTCAGTGTGCAGGAGGGTCACCGGTACCTAGTCAGGGTGCAGGAGGGTCGCCAGTACCTAGTCAGGGTGCAGGAGGGTCGCCGGTACCTAGTCAGGGTGCAGGAGGGTTGCCGGTACCTAGTCAGGGTGCAGGAGGGTCGCCGGTACCGAGTCAGGGTGCAGGAGGGTCGCCGGTACCTAGTCAGGGTGCAGGAGGGTGACCGGTACCGAGTCAGGGTGCAGGAGAGGGTGACCGGTACCGAGTCAGGGTGCAGGAGAGGGTGACCGGTACCGAGTCAGGGTGCAGGAGAGGGTCACCGGTACCGAGTCAGGGTGCAGGAGAGGGTCACCGGTACCGAGTCAGGGTGCAGGAGAGGGTCACCGGTACCTAGTCAGGGTGCAGGAGGGTGACCGGTACCGAGTCAGGGTGCAGGAGAGGGTGACCGGTACCGAGTCAGGGTGCAGGAGAGGGAGACCGGTACCGAGTCAGGGTGCAGGAGAGGGTCACCGGTACCGAGTCAGGGTGCAGGAGAGGGTCACCGGTACCTAGTCAGGAGAGGGTCACCGGTACCTAGTCAGGAGAGGGTGACCGGTACCGAGTCAGGGTGCCGGAGAGGGTCACCGGTACCGAGTCAGGGTCACCATGGTACCATACAAACACATGTGGAATGTGGTAACCATGGAACCATACGAACACGTGGAATGTGGTAACCATCTGTTATGGCTGCAATCCCGATATCGGGATCGATATGACAACTACCAGTGAAAATAGTAGTCAAATCAAACCACAGAAATCTCATAATTAGAATTCCTAAAACATACATGTGTTTTATATCATTTTAAAGCTATTCTCGTTGTTAATCCCACCAAAGTGTCCGATTTCAAATAGGCTTTTCAGCAAAAGCACTACAAACGATTATGTTAGGTCTCCACCAAACCACAATAAGCACAGCCATTTTCCAGCTAAATATAGCATTCACAAAAAGCATAAATAAAGATCAAAATGAATCACTAACCTTGAATTATCTTCATCAGATGACACTCATAGGACTTCATGTTACACAATACATGCATGTTTTGTTTGATAAAGTTCATATTTATATCAAAACAATCAGAGTTTACATTGGCGCGTTAGATTCACTAGTTCCAAAAACATCAAGTGATTTTGCATAGCCACATCGTTTCAACAGAAATACTCATCATAAATGTAGATGATAATACAAGTTATACACATGGAATTATAGATATACCTCTCCTTAATGCAACCGCTGTGTCAGATTTTTAAAAAAGCTCACGGAAAAAGCAACACATGCAATAATCTGAGACGGAGCTCAGAACAGAAGCCAAATTAGCCGCCATGTTGGAGTCAACAGAAACCAGATAATACATGATAAATGTTTCCTTACCTAACCTACCTTACTTAACTTCATCAGAATGCAGTCCTAGGAATCCCAGGTCCACAATAAATGCTTGATTTGTTCAAAAATGTCTGTTATTTATGTCCAATTAGCTACTTTGGTTAGCGCGTTTGGTAAACAATTCCAAAGTCACAAAGCGCGTCCACTATAATGTGACGAAATGTCAAAGTTCTGTAACAGTCAGTAGAAACATGTCAAACGATGTACTGAATCAATCTTTAGAATGTTGTTTAAATACATCTTGAATAACGTTCCAACTGGAGAATTAGAATGACTTCTGATGAGCGGTGGAACACAAGTCCTTCCCCTGTGAACGCGCCTGGTGAAAGCGTGGTCCACTCATGGCTGTGGTCACTATTTCCTGTGTCAATCGACCCCTCTTCACATTAGAGTCATCAGACAAAGTTCTATTGACTGCTGACATCTAGTGGAAGGCGTAGGAAGTGAAAACTCATCCATATCTCGCTGTAATTTCAGTGAGACCTTGGTTGAAAATCTGCCACCTCCAGAAAAAAAACAGGAAGTGGAATTTCTCAGGTTTTTGCCTGCTATATGAGTTCTGTTATACTCACAGACATAATTCAAACAGTTTTAGAAACTTCAGAGTGTTTTCTATCCAATACTAATAATAATATGCAAATATTAGCAACTATGACAGGAGCAGGCCGTTTGATATGGGCACCTTTCATCCAAGCTACTCAATACTGCCCCCTGCAGCCATAAAAAGGTAACTCATTATTTGCATGTGTAAAGATAGTTACAACATGATAGTGCTTGTTGTTCTCCAACTCATCTTGTGTTCTTTCTGTCATCCTGTGAACCCCGTTCATTGCTGCTCACAGCTATATTTATTATTATGCTTTCACCTCCTTCCTCTTCACCTCCCTTTCCCTCCCTCCCTCCCTCCCTCCCTCCCTCCCTCCCTCCCTCCCTCCCTCCCTCTCCCTCCTCCTCCCTCTCTCCCAACCTCTCTCCTCCCTCCTCTCCCTCCTTCTCCCTCTCTCCCTCCTCCTCTCCCTCCCTCTCCCTCCCTCTCCCTCCTCCTCTCCCTCCTCCTCTCCCTCTCCCTCCTCCTCCTCCCTCTCCCTCCTCCTCCCCCTCTCCCTCCCTCCCTCTCCCTCCTCCTCCTCCCTCTCCCTCCTCCTCTTCCCCCTCTCCCTCCTCCTCCTCCCTCTCTCCCTCCTCCTCTCCCTCCTCCTCTCCCTCCTCCTCCCTTTCTCCCTCCTCCTCCCCCTCTCCCTCCTCCCCCTCTCCCTCCTCCTCCTCCCTCTCCCTCCTCCTCCTCCCTCTCTCCCTCCTCCTCTCCCTCTCCCTCCTTCCCTCCTCCCTCTCTCCCAACCTCCCTCTCCCTCCTCCTCCTCCCTCCTCCCTCTCCCACCTCCTCCCTCTCTCCTCCCCCCTCTCCCTCCTCCTCCCCCTCCTCCTCCTCCCTCCTCCCTCTCCCACCTCCTCCCTCTCTCCAGGTGATTGATATGAATGAGTACCAACGGAGGAGGTTTGCGTGTCGTATCATTGACTGTCTGTTTAACACAGTGACAGGGAAGAAGATCGCCCTGCTGGGATTCTCCTTTAAGAAAGACACTGGAGACACCAGGTATCTATTTTCCTATCTTCTATTCTTCTCCTCTCCTCCTCGTTCCCTCTCTTCCTCCTCGTTCCCTCTCTTCCTCCTCGTTCCCTCTCTTCCTCCTCGTTCCCTCTTCCTCCTCGTTCCCTCTCTTCCTCCTCGTTCCCTCTCTTCCTCCTCGTTCCCTCTCTCCTCTTTCTTCTCTTGTTGAAACATCAATTCCTTTTCTTTCTCTCAATTCAAGGGTCTTTATTTTCATGGGAAACTTAGATGAGTAGATGATAAACGAAAGTGAAATAAACAATTAAAACTAACAGTAAACATTACACTCACAGAAGTTCCAAAAGAATAAAGACATTTCAGATGTCATATTATGTCCATATACAGTGTTGTAACAATGTGAAAATAAATAAGCATAAATATGGGTTGTATTTACAATGGTGTTTGTTCTTCACTGGTTGCCCTTTTCTCGTGGCAACAGGTCACAGATCTTGCTGCTGTGATGTCACACTGTGGTATTTCACCCAGTAGATACGGGAGTTTATCAAAATTGGGTTTGTTTTGAGGGAAATATGTCTCTCTAATATGGTCATACATTGGGCAGGAGGTTAGGAAGTGCAGCTCAGTTTCCACCTCATTTTGTGGGCAGTGAGCACATAGCCTGTCTTCTCTTGAGAGCCAGGTCTGCCTATGGCGGCCTTTCTTAATAGCAAGGCTATGCTCACTGAGTCTGTACATAGTCAAAGCTTTCCTTAATTTTGGGTCAGTCACAGTGGTCAGGTATTCTGCCACTGTGTACTCTCTGTTTAGGGCCAAATAACATTCTAGTTTGCTCTGTTTTTTTGTTCATTCTTTCCAATGTGTCAAGTAATTATCTTTTTGTTTTCTCATGATTTGGTTGGGTCTAATTGTGTTGCTGTCCTGGGGCTCTGTAGGGTGTGTTTGTGAACAGATCCCCAGGACCAGCTTGCTTAGGGGACTCTTCTCCAGGTTCATCTCTCTGTAGGTGATGGCTTTGTTATGGAAGGTTTGGGAATCGCTTCCTTTTAGGTGGTTGTAGAATTTAACGGCTCTTTTCTGGATTTTGATAATTAGCGGATATCGGCCTAATTCTGCTCTGCATGCATTATTTGGTGTTCTACGTTGTACACGGAGGATATTTTTTGCAAAATTCTGCGTGCAGAGTCTCAATTTGATGTTTTTCTCCTTTTGTGAATTCTTGGTTGGTGAGCGGACCCCAGACCTCACAACCATAAAGGGAAATGAGTTTTAGCCAGATCCTAATTTGTATGTTGAATTTGATCTTCCTTTTGATGGCATAGAAGGCCCTTCTTGCCTTGTCTCTCAGATCGTTCACAGCTTTGTGGAAGTTACCTGTGGCGCTGATGTTTAGGCCAAGGTATGTATAGTTTTTTGTGGGCTCTAGGGCAACAGTGTCTAGATGGAATTTGTATTTGTGGTCCTGGTGACTGGACCTTTTTTGGAACACCATTATTTTGGTCTTACTGAGATTTACTGTCAGGGCCCAGGTCTGTCAGGTCTGTCAGGGCCCAGGTCTGTCAGTGCCCAGGTCTGTCAGGTCTGTCAGGGCCCAGGTCTGTCAGTGCCCAGGTCTGTCAGGGCCCAGGTCTGTCAGGGCCCAGGTCTATCAGGTCTGTCAGGGCCCAGGTCTGTCAGTGCCCAGGTCTGTCAGGTCTGTCAGGGCCCAGGTCTGTCAGGGCCCAGGTCTATCAGGTCTGTCAGGGTCCAGGTCTGTCAGGGTCCAGGTCTGTCAGGGCCCAGGTCTGTCAGGGCCCAGGTCTGTCAGGGCCCAGGTCTGACAGAATCTGTGCATAAGATCTAGGTGCTGCTGTAGGCCCTCCTTGGTTGGTGACAGAAGCACCAGATCATCAGCAAACAGTAGACATTTGACTTCGGATTCTAGCAGGGGGAGGCCGGGTGCTGCAGACTGTTCTAGTGCCCTTGCCAATTCGTTGATATATATGTTGAAGAGGGTGGGGCTTAAGCTGCATCCCTGTCTCACCCCACGGCCTCTTGGGAAGAAATGTGTGTGTTTTTTGCCAATTTTAACCGCACACTTGTTGTTTGTCTACATGGATTTTATAATGTCGTATGTTTTACCCCCAACACCACTTTCCATCAGTTTGTATAGCAGACCCTCATGCCAAATTAAGTCCAAAGCTTTTTTGAAATCAACAAATTATGAGAAGACTTTGCCTTAGTTTTGGTTTGTTTGTCAATTAGGGTGTGAAGGGTGAATACATGGTCTGTCGCACGGTAATTTGATAAAAAGCCAATTTGACATTTGCTCAGTACATTGTTTTCATTGAGGAAATGTACGAGTCTGCTGTTAATCATAATGCAGAGGATTTTCCCAAGGTTACTGTTGACACATATTCCACGGTAGTTATTGGGGTCAAATTTGTCTCTCTCTGTCTCTGTTTTGTGTAGTGCCTGTCTCTCTCTCCTCGGTCTCCTCTCTCTCTGTCCCCTCTCTCTCTCCTCTGTCTCCACTCTCTCTGTCCCCTCTCTCTCTCCTCAGTCTCCTCTCTCTCTGTTTCCTCTCTCTCTCCTCGGTCTCCTCTCTCTCTGTCCCCTCTCTCTCTCCTCTGTCTCCTCTCTCTCTGTCCCCTTTCTCTCTCTCTCCTCTATCTCGCGTGTTTCAGGTTAATCAGTGTGTGTCAGGTTTGTGTGTGTGTGTGTGTGTGTGTGTGTGTGTGTGTGTGTGTGTGGTTAGGGCCCAGGTCTGTCAGGGCCCAGGTCTGTCAGGGCCCAGGTCTGACAGAATCTGTGCATAAGATCTTAATCAGTGTGTGTAGGGGTAAAGTG